>NC_052477.1:28449995-28509302 GCF_009730915.1 Dioscorea cayenensis subsp. rotundata
AAGAAAAAAATAATATTAAGATTTTTATTCAAAAATAAGAGGCATTTCGAAAGAAACAAAAAGCGATTAGGTTTTTGATACAAAAAGGAAAAATAGGACACATTTTGAAAAGAAAAAATAGGATTAGGAATTTGATTAAAAAATAGTAGACAATCCGAAAAGAAAATAAAGGATTAGGTTTTGGATTAAAAAGTACTTGATATTGCAAAAAGAAAAACATTGGTGATGGTTTTTCATTCAAAATTGATAAATAGGAGACATTAAGAAAAGGAAAACATAGGATTAGGTTTTTGTTTTGCAAAGAAGAGGGACATTCTGAAAAAAATAAACATAGGATTAGTATTTCGATTCAAAAATAGTAGACATTTTGAAAAGAAAACAAAACATTATGATCTTGATTCAAAACTAAAAAATAGGACACATTCGAAAATGAAAACTTAGGATTAGGGTATTGATTCAAAAATAAGATATACTACTATAAGAAAACATAGAATTTGGGTTTTGATTGAATAATATGAGACATTATGATAAAAATCATAGGATTAGGGTTTTCGTTAAAAATTGGAGACATTTTGAAAACAAAATATAGGATTGGGTTTTGATTCAAATATAGTAGGCATTCCGAAAAGAAAATATTGTATTAATGATTTGTTTGAAAAATAAAAGAAATTACTATAAGAAAAATTAGGATTAGGGTTTTGGTTCAAAATACTAATCCTATGTTTATATATAGTAATGTCGCCTATCAAAAATAGGGTTTTCAATCAAAACTGTAATCCTATCTTTCCCAAAAGATAACTTGGCATTAGTGATTTCATTTAAAAAAATGAGACATTCCTAAAATAAATCCAATGAATAGGGTTTTAATTCAAAATTGAAAAATAGGACACATTGCGAAAAAAAATATAGGATTAGGGTTTTGATTCAAAATTAGCAAACATTCTAAAAAAAAAAGAAAGGATTGGGTTTTTGATTGACAAATAGAAGACGTTCTGAATATAAACATAGGTTAGGGTTTTCATTCAAAACTAATAAATTTGAAATATTAAGAAAAGATAATATAAGATTAAAACATACCCAACATTCAAAAACAACATAAGATTTGTATTTTGATTAAAAACTATGAGACATTACAAAAAGAAAACAAAAGATTATTGTTTGATTAAAAAATAAGAGACATTAAATAAAAAAAACATAAGATTAGGGTTTGATATAAAAATACAAGGCATTTTGAAAAGAAAACATAAGATTAAGGTTTTTATTTCAAAATAAGAGGCATTTCTAAAAGAAAATGAAAGATTAGGATATTTATTCAAGAAACTAAAAATAAGGACAAAGTCTGAAAAGAAAAAATAGGATTAGTGTTTTTGATTAAAAGTAGTAGACATTCATACATTATTAGGTTTTTGTATTAAAAAAATAGTTGACATTGACGAAAAAGGAAAAAAATAGGTTAGTGTTTTTATTGAAAATTGTTAAATAGGAGACATTAAGAACGAAACAATAGGATTACTGGTTTGTTTGCAAAATAGGGGACATTGCAAAAAAGAAATCCATGGCATTAGCAGTTTGATTAAAAAATAGCGGACATTCTAAAAAGAAAAATCAAAAACAATAGGGTTTTGATTCAAAACTGAAAAATAGGGCATATTCTAAAAACAAGTATATGATTAGAGTTTTGATTTAAACTAGGAGACATTACTATAAGAAAACATAGGATTAGTTTTTGATTGACAAATATGAGACATTATGAAAAGAAAACATAGGATTAGGGTTTTCATTAAAAATAAGAGACATTCCAAAAAAAAAACATAATATTGAGGATTTTATTCAAATATAGTGGCATCTGAGGATATAGGATTAATCATTTTGATTGAAAAATAGGAGACATTACTATAAGAAAACTTCATATTGGGGTTTTGATTCAAAACACTAATTCAATGTTTTCTTATAGTAATATCTATCAAAAATATTGCTTTGAATCAAAACCCTTATCTTATCTTTCCGAAAAGAAAATATTAGAATAGGGTTTTCAATTAAAAAATTGTGATATTCCAAAAACAAAACAAACAATTAATTTTTTGCTTCAAAACTGAAATATAGGACACATTGCGAAAATAAAACACATTAATAGACATTCTGAAGAGAAAACATAAGATTATGGCTTTGATTGTAAAATAGGAGACATTACTATAAGAAACATAGGATAGGGGTTTTGATTAAAAAATAATAGACATTGCAAAAGGAAAATATAGGATTATGGCTTTGATTCAAAAATAGGAGATATTATAAAAAGAAAAAAAAAGAACACGGGTGTTGATTTAAAACTGAAAAATAGGAGACATTCTTAAACGAAAACAAAAGATTAGGATTTTGATTAAAAGATAGTAGATATTCCCAAAAAAATACATAGGATTAGTGTTTGGATTGAAAAATTGGAGGCATTCTGAAAAGAAAATATAGGATCAGGGTTTTGATGATAAATATGAGACATTCAAAAAGAAAATATTGTATTAGGGTTTTGATTAAAAATTTGAAGGCATTCCAAAAACAAAAGATAGGATCAGTGTTTTGATTAAAAAATATGAGATATTTTGAAAAGAAAACAAAGGATTAGAGTTTTGATTCAAAACATAAAAATAGGACACATTTTGATAATAAAATAGAACATTACTATTTTGATTAAAAGAATAGGAGGCATTACGAAAAAAAAAACATAAGATCAGGATTAGGATTTTTGTTCAAAAATATGAGCCATTATGAAACAATACATAGGATTAGGGTTTTCATTTAAAGATATGGGATATTACGACAAGAAAACATAGGAATAGGGTTTTGATTCAAATATAGTAGGCATTTTGAAAATAAAATATAGGACTAGGGTTTTGATTAAAAAATAATAGACATTCAAAAATAGTAAACATTCCAAAAAGAAAACATAAGATTATGGTTTTGATTAAAAAATAGGACTCATTATGAAAATAAAACATAGGAATAGGTTTTTGATTCAAATATAGTAAGCATTCTCAAATAAAAATATTGGGTTATGGTCTTGATTGAGAAATATGAGACATTACGAAAAGAAAACGTAGGATTATTGTTTTGATTCAAAAATAGCAGACATTCCCATAAGAAAACATAAAATTAGGGTTTTGATTAGAAAATAGGAGACATTCCAGAGAAAAATGAGACGTTACAAAAAAAAAAACATATGGTTTCTGTTTTAATTTAAAATAGTAGACATTCCCAAAAGAAATATAATGAGTGTACAACATGAATGTATTTTATATCAATTTGGACACTCATTTGTCATTTATTAGAACTATCTTGTGGAATTCAATGCTAAATATAGTGTGTTTCACATTAATAGGCTTAGAGAGACACTGAAAGATGAGGGGGAGTGCAAGGAAGCATTCTAGACCCAAACTATGAATTTGGACCCCTCTTAGCATCATGGTATTAAGGACAAGGTAAACTAAGTTACTTACCGCCAGCTTACAGTCGACCTTAGGGCCTCAAGTCAAATTCGGAGGACCTTGCCGACATGCTTATGCTTGTAAGGAGGATTCTGAGGCAATTTCAAGAACCTTAAAGGCAAGGCTTACACTCGTAAGGATGCCCATTAGGACTATACAGAGAAGCTTACGACCATAGTTTACACCCGTAAGGACGGTCTTAAGAAGGAGAACAGTGAAGTTTAAGGTCCATCCTTTACGGCATTATGTTGGACCGTAACACAAGCAAAAGACTTTATGGATGGGACATACAGCCAAAACTATTCCCGTAAGCTCATGACCATCCTCTTTAGCTCCTTTACTGCCACATCCTTATGCCCATAAGTAGTCTATAATGAGCCAGATATAAATAAAACTTAAGTATATTTTTAGGGCAACTTTTCTTTGGTCTATTCTATTCTTTTAGCGATTCTTGCAGGTAATGTTTTGGAAGAAAATAGACAAATCACCAGCACTTAAGGGGTGATTTGGAGAGGGATTCAGATCAACATTCAAGAGGATTGAAGATCGTAGCAATTAAGACCATCTTGGCAGCATGGGTGGAAGCTTTCCAAGTAACTCCTCTGATGATTTATCATTCTCGGGATTGAAAAGGGGTGTTTTTTCATATTTGTTGTGTTTTCCTCCATTTGAATCTTGAATGCTTGATGGAGGGCTAATTTGTAAATGTTTGGGCATAGTTGAACTCTATGGTTTATTTTCTTGACTTTTGTTGTTTGATCTTAATATTTTAGTTTTTTTGATTGCAATCATATCTATTTGAGTCTAATTGTGTGATTGAATGCATGATTACTAATGAGGCAAAATCCCTAGCTCTTATATTTGGTAGTACTACATGATGAGAAGAAATTCTCATCTAGCATAGACTTGCCGCAATTCGAGAAGGTAGCTAGTTCACCTCTGGTTTCGTTACTTCGGAGACTTCATTTCCAGCAATCCTTCTGAGTGAGTTAGTGGAAATCTTCTTATTTTTTGTAATCATGTAGAGTAGATTTTAGCAGAAATCTCATTTCTTCACTCTATTCAGATTAGGGGTAATGTCTCTTTTGGTGGCTATTATCTACTTAAGAGATTGCAATTAGTTCACAAGAAGGTTTCATAGAGTGTTAATGTGATTGTGTGGATGTCTATATCATATTTGTATATTTCTAATTTTGTAAAACTTTTCCGTTCAAATAAAATTGCATGTTTAGATAAACATTATTCTGCATCTTATAACCGTGGAGGGATGCTTTGCTAATATATCATTTTCTTTCTTGATTTCTCTCATGTTAATTGCCACATTTTCTTGCTTTTGTTTACTTTTGCTCACACACATCACTCCATTAGTCAGAGTTTTTTTAGATCTAGATTTACTACTAGTATTCAATTTTTTTCTTGTGGACCAACACTTTGCACTCACACACACTTTATTACTTGATTGGTAAGTACACTTGCGTCCCCATCAAATATTTGGCATTGTTGCCAAGGAAGATTAGGGATATTAGGAACACTTGAATTTCTGTCACTTTTGCCAGTTATCTTCCAAGTAATTTTGTTGTTCAGTCTTTGTTTTTGTAAGTTACACATATCTCCATTGACAACAATTTGTTTCTTAGGGTATTCATCTGAAAATGATTCATGCCTTGATCGATCAGTTGGTAGTCATGAATGCCAGAATGGATAGTTTTGTGCAACAAAGTTACTGGATGAATAATAATTATTTGTATTAAGAGAATCAGAAAGGTACTGTAATGACACAATTATTTGACCAGTTGTTTTAGTTTGATTCAAAGTACTATCAAGATCAAGGCTAATAGGGTTTAGAGGAAGGAACAGATCACTTTGTGGGTTCTTTGGGGAAACAAGAAGAAAGGAAGTTCGCAATTCAGAGTGTGATGTCGGTTTCAATCAAAAATTCAAAGTCTGTTATTTGGGTGAATAACAAACTTCCAGTCATCACTTTTGCTAACTTGTCTGATGATCAAAAGAAAAGGTTTGTTGAAGTCCTCAAGGAACATCAAGGACCATTGCATTTAAAATCACCAACATCAAGGTCATAAATCCTTCATTTCGCACCAATAAAATTCTAATGGAGGAGAATTTCAAAATGGTTGTTCAACCTCAAAGGAGACTAAACCCCAACATGAAAGCGGTGGTGAAAGATGAGGTGATTAACGAATTAGATGTTGGGGTAATTTGTCTAATTTATGAAAGTGCATAGGTTAGTCTAGGTCAGGTCGTTTGACAGGTGCTCCGCAAGTGCACGGAGTTGTCAAAGTAATAAATCCCCAAGTGAGTGGGGGTATCGTATCCACAGGGAATAGGGAATAAAAATACTTATATTGTCTCTTAGCTAAGTGAAAGATGAGATAGTGATTTGTGTGTCAAACAATGTGAAATAACAGAAGTGAAATAAACAAGAGAGAAAGTACGAGTAAGGAGAAGGTAAGGCAATCGATAAAGATGGGGTACCCAGGTATTGCTCCCCCTAGGACAATAATTTCAAGTGCAAGAACTCTCTATTATGCTTCCTAACTAATGCAATGGTGAGTCATGGACATCCTTAATTACATGGTCCCAACCTAAGGTCAACCATGCCTAATTCTACACATGTCCCGGAGGAGAAATCCAACAATCTCAACACCTCGCACTCGCATAGAATTGCAATGAACTCTAAGGATTCCAAGTGATAAATCTCTTCCTAATTATAGACCTAACCCTTTGGTCCAGAAGAAAGGTCCCTAGCCACAATTAAGCCCTAGATACTAAAATCACCTCAACGCTTCACTCCGTTGCACTCGCAACTAAGCCTAGCGGAGGGTCATCCCTTAGCCCATTCACTTTATTGTGGCCGCAAAGAATTCGAGGAACGGAGATAGAATCTATCACATTGGAGGGGAAAGGAGACGCTCCTGTACCTCTCGACTCACCCTCTCAACCCTCTCCAATCAAGCTTCGTCTAACTCTCGTGGTGTGTCACTCACTCACAAGGGTAACCGGGTGAACTATCAACCCTAGTGTCACTCTAAGGGAGTATTCAAACAACAAGCATTCAAGATTGGAACTCACAAAAACATCAACTAATTGAAAGCATAATAAAAAGATTCAAAGAAACTAATTCATCCTATGGTTCACAAATACCCAAATACCCACTAGGGGTTTAGCTCTCCATGGAGTTTAATACAAACGATAATGAAATAAAGTGCAAAAGTAAACAATCCATAGGAAAACCCCCTCGATAGTTGTGTCGATGGTCTTGTGGAGAGTCCTCTACTCGTCGCAACGATCTCCTCCTCCGGTATAAGATACACCTCGCCGAATCACTCCGACGGAGGCTCGCTTACCAACCTTCTTCCTAATGAGATGTGATGTCGGAGCCGTAGAACCTCCTCCAAGACCTTTCCAATACCTCTCAAAACCCTAGCCGTAGCCTTCTCTCAAGTTGGGGAAAAGATGGAGAAAAGGATAAGCAAAAGATAAAACAAAAGATGTTGAAATCGGGGCTGAATCAGCTTTAAATAAGGCTGGAATCAGGATCCCACACGCCCATGTGGATACTTCACACAGCCCTGTGGAATTTCCACATGGGCGTGGGTAATTTCCACACACCCGTGTGGCTTCTCTGGAATTACAATGTTTGACCTGCTATGAACAGTAACTACTACAGTGAATTGTTACAGCGGTTTTGCTACATTACTGCTACAGTACCTACCAAAAAACACTCCCGAATCCATACTTTCATCGTAGATCGTCTTGCTTCTTCAATAAAAGTCGCGTTGGTGGAGATCTTATTACACAAGCACAAAGCCGGAATACTTAGAATGTGACTGCCTTTGTGCCCCTCCAAATCATTGTGCTAGCTTGAATACAAGGAAGGTTGGCACACAATCTAGCATCTTGAACCTGACTTATGTCTTCGCATTTAAACCTTATCAAGATTTCCTCCGAATGGTGCATTCACGATCCACATTGGCTTCTTTCTCTAACATTCGGCCTCACAACCCTACATGCGCAAAAAACACAAATACACATGTATTAGTGCTTAAACATGCTAAAAGTAATGCACATCATAAGGAAAGAACACTTCGCATTCTTATTACACAAGCGCTTATCATCGTACCCATGAAAGGGGGAATGAAAGTTGTCACTGATGAGAAAAATAATTTGATCCCTACATGCACTATTATGAGTTGGAGCGTTTGCATTGATTATAGACAGTTGAATGATACCACAAGAAAGGACCACTTTCCTCTTCTGTGTATTGACCAAATATTTGAGCGCTTATATGGGCAAAAGTTTTATTGTTTCCTGAATGGGTTGTTAGGATCTTTTGAGCTTCCCATCAACCTAGAGGATCAATAAAAGACAACTTTTACATGCCCTTTCGGTACATTTGCTTACCGATGAATGCTCTTTGGTTTATGCAATGCACCTACCATATTCCAACATTATATGACTACAATATTTGATGATCTTATTGACAATACCATGGAGGTTTTCATGGGTGATTTTCCTATCTTTGGGGACTCCTTTGATCATTGTTTGAAAATTTATAAAAAGGTTCTAAGGAGGTGTGAGGAAATAAACCTAGTTCTACATTGGGAGAAGTGTCATTTTATGGTTTGTGATGGAATAGTTTTGGGGCACAAGATATCTTAACATGGGATAGAAGTTGATCGAGCAAAGATTGAAACTATCAAGAAACTTCCACCTCCATCCTCGCTAAAAGCCATACACAGTTTCCTTGGGCATGCTTGTTTCTATCAATGCTTCATCCATGATTTTTGAAAGATAACCAGGCCCTGACTAGACTTCTTGAAAAAGTCAAGCTTTTTGAATTCTCTGGAGAATATCTATCAGCATTCAAGACCCTTAAAAAGAAACTACTAAATGAACCATTTATTATAGCTCCTGATTGTAACATCCCTTTTGAGATCATGTGCGATGCAAGTGATCGCGCAGTCAGGGCTATTTTTGGACAAAGAAAAGACAAGCACTTTCAACCTATATATTATGCTAGTAAAACTCGGAATGATGCTCAAGCAAATTATACCACAATAGTGAAGCAGTTGCTAACCATTGTGTTAGCATTTTAAAAATATGTCCCTATTGTAGTCTGTCCAAAGTCATAGTTTTCATAGTTCATTCTGCTCTTACTTACTTGTTTAGAAAAACTGATGCCAAACCATAAATAATTTGTTGGGTTTTTCTTTTATAGGAATTTGATCTAGAGATTAAAAATATGCGAGGCTCAAAAAATTTAGCGGCTAATCACTTAACAAGACTTGAGCACCGAAGGGAAGAATTTTAAGAAGAGATTGAAATCAATAACTCTTTTCCTAAAGAGCATCTTTATTTTATCAACATAGTAGGTGAGGTTGACATACTTTAGTTTGTAGATTTTGCAAATTACCTTGTCACTCAGCTCCTTCCCAAAGATATAACTTCATATCTTAAAAAGAAATTCTTTGCGGATGTGAAGCATTATATATGGGATGATCCAAACTTGTTTTGAGTCTGTACAGATTAGGTTATCCGTTGGTATGTCTCGTATAAGAAAGGATGGGAAATCATGTGCCAATGTCAATCAGGACACATAGGGGCATTATAGCACAAATAAAACCTCATCGAAGGTACTTGAGGTTGATTTCTTTCAGCAATCCATTTTTGATGACGAGCAAACATATGCACAACATTGTGATAATTGCTAGCGAATAAGTAACATTTCCCGTTGCTTTGAAATGCCTTAGAATCCCATTGTTAATTGTGAAATCTTCGATGTTTGGGGTATTGATTCCATGGGTCCTTTTCCTAGTTCTTATGTAAATAGATATATTTTGGTAGTAGTGGACTATGTTTTGAGATGGGTTCAAGATAAAGCTTTGCCTTGTAATGATGGTCGGGTTATTTGCCATTTTTGAAAAGATTATTCTCCTATTCTAGGGAAATCATTATTGATAGAGGCACACATTTTGTAATACACAATAGGAGAGGGTTCTAATGAAATATGGAGTTACTTATAGAGTTGCTACCCCTTATCACCCTCAAATAAGTGGTCAAGTAGAGGTCTCTAATCGTGAATTGAAACAAATCCTAGAAAAAATGCTAACCCTCAGAAGGAAGGATTGGTCTAAAAAATTAGATAATGCCCTTTAGGCGTATAGGATGGCTTACAAGACACCTTTGGGAACCTCACCATATAGTCTAGTATACTGGAAAACATGTCAATTACAAGTTATGATAGAGCATCAAACCTATTAGGCCACTAGGGTCTTAAATTTTGATTTAGATGCCATAGGAGAAAAGAGAAAACTTCAACTAAATGAGTTAGATGAGTGGTAGCAAATGGCATATGAAAACTCTCGTATCTACCGAGAATGCACAAAAACCTTTCATGACAAATTGATTAATCGGAGAGTAACATTTGTGTTTAAGATCATGTGTTATTATATAATTCTCGCTTGAAACACATTCCAGGGAAACTCAAGTCATGGTGGTTGGGGCCCTATTGCATCACTCAAGTATTCCCCCATGGTGCAATTGAAATAACGTATCCAAAGCATGGCACATTTAAAGTAAATAGTAAGAAGCTAAAGCATTACATTGGTAACATTCCCTATCCGAGACAAGAATTTCTTAAAATGAGCCTTCTTGTCTTGTGCGTTCCAGGGATGTTAAGCTCATACCATTAAATAAGCACATCGTGGAGGGCAGCCCAAGTAAAACTTTCTTATTTTGTTAAATTTGAGTCAGTAGTTTAGTTTTTGTGTTTTTGCTTAAAATAGATTACTCAACATGTCTTGCATTTTCATCTATTTGTTGGATACTTGTCTTACAAAATACTTATACCCGTAAGGATGGTTGTAAGCATCAAATAAAGAGCTTTAAGAGCATCTTACACCGGTAAGCCACCTCACAAGGGGAATTTATAGAGTTTTATAAGTGCACTTATGGCCCACAAGTCCTGGTGAGCAAACTTCAAAGATTGCTCACGAGTATCTTATGCTTCTTAGTGAGACTATAAGTGTCATCCTGATTACTTCACAGACACTCCTTTTAAGCTTTACGGCCCATAATTTTCATTGGACTCAACCCAGGTCTATTACGGCCAATTTACACTAGTAAGTACGATTGTAAGAGAAAATCAGAGAACCTTATGGGTGACACTTATGCCCATAAGTGAGCCATAAATCACTAGGGTTAAAGCACCACTAAATGAGTGTGTCTTTCTTTTTGAAAACATTTCACCTCTCCCACACCTTAATGGGCTGCACCTTTTTCTCTCTTGTTCTTGCGATGGATTCCCTTGCGTTTCTTATATAGCTTCAGCAAAAGTAACCCCCTTCCTATTATTGCTCTCATTATTCACCTATCTCTTCTTCCATTTGGTACTAGATGTGACATTAGTTTTATCCTTTTCTGCATTGTGGCTTTTGGTCTAATTTTAAGGATTGATTTTATTGTGCTTTTGACATATTTTCTTCTCCTGAACTGTCATGTTTATATTAATTATTGATATTGAAGCTTTTGTTCACAAAATATTTGTTCACAAAATAGCTTCTTATAGTCTAAGCTTGTGGCTTAATGCTGGAAGTGTGTCGAAAAGGTGAAGTTCCTTGAGGCTTACAACCGTAAGTTTGCTCGTAAGAAGGCCGTAAATTCCTCTGTTATGGTTGTTTATATAATATTTAGGAAATGACTATTTCTTCTCATGTGCAGGATGACTAAAACCAAATGAATGACTTCTCGACCGCAAAACAAATGTTGTTATGAGTGTTCCATCTCTCAACAGTCGCACGATCAACAACCTCGCCACCTACTGTGCCCACTGAAGTCACTTTCTTTGTTTCACATTTCTAAGATTGGTACAACTATCTGAAGTTGAAATGATTTGGCCACTTCTACATTATAGATTGGCAAGTATTAGAATTGTTGGAACTGGATGATGTGGTTCAGGAATTTGTTAGTATAGTGGGATAGACTCAGTTGTTTGACATTGCAAAGGAAATAGATTGAGTTGCTCCACTTGAGGTTCTGAGAATAATAGAGATTGATTGCAGATTGACTGACTTTGATAGAGCAGGCTCTATTCAATTTTATTTATTTGGAGTCTAGTGCACCTTGAGTTACATAGATTTTAATCTTCTTTTGCGGCTATATGACAGTAAGTTTACAATGACATGCGATTATGATGAGTTACTTATCAATTATCCCCAAGGAGAGATGGTTGTCTAGATTTGGAACCATTTGTGCTCTAGAACGAACTATGAACTAGAATTGACCGAGGCAATTCGTATCAATGACCCTGCATTACATTACATTCATGCGTTGATGGCACGATCATTCATCGATATAGCAGACAATCAGGTAATTGTAGGGTGTCAGGGGTGTCAGGGGCTACTTTATTTGTTCATTATGATTTAGCATGAGCCATTCCACCTTGGTTCCATGTTAACAGAGTCTATTACACATTAGAGGCAGCACACCCGTCTAAGGTCCATCTTTGCTGGACCGTATATTATGTGCCTCATTCGAGGAATGGGACTCTTTGGCGAACTGGAGAGACAAATTGTAGTTGGCAACATTTCCCTATCAAGAATGACATCCTTACATAATTTGGTATAATTATACGATGAGGATCGTGTTATGTACTCAACCCTCGACCAAGCTGACTATTTTCAATCCCTGTGGAGGACTCTAGAGATGCATAGAATGATGAGACTGGGAGTGACTCATCCCTCACCTCAGCTACAGGTAACCTGAGGACACTAGTTCGTCCTTCTTGACGCCATTCTGACATCCATTAGCTATGGTTAGAGATCATATAGCTCCGAGAAGAGCAGAAGGGTATTATAAGAGCACAGACCCGATTTGTCACCAACCTGGGCCGTGCAATAGAGTTGTCATTCCAGGGATCACTCCAGCTTCTACTTGTCTATCTTCCACACATCTACCGATAGAGTCTATTCCATCAGACATTTTGAGAATTTGATTTCATTTTATTTCATTTTGCATTCTTAGATTTTGTATCCATTTATGTCAAGGGTTGGCCTTACCTAGTTTGTACTTATTTTGAGACTAGTAGTGTATTTTATTTTCTATTTTTGTTCTTTTATTTCATTTTATTTTGTTGAGCTTTAGTGATCTTTCATATAATTTACAGGACATCTTCGCAACACCCAACTTCCTCAATTATAAAGGGGTTGCTGATTTGGTCAATTTTTGACCTTGAGTGACCCCTAACTACTAGGGCACAATAAAGGACACACTAGGCCAGTTCTAAAAATTAATGAACTCTTCAACTTGAACCGGGAAAATAATCGTATTCCATTACCATCCAATTTTTGTTTACATTGCCATGGATGTCTATATTTACACACATTGTGGACAATGTATGAATTAAGTGTGGGAGAGGGGTTTAGGATTCATTGTATTCTTTTTACATGCCAAGTTATGACTTATGACTATGCATTTGAAATGTAGTGGGAGTTTCATAGCATTAAGGTAGACACATGCGAGTCTGTTCCATTTTATGTTCTAATATTTTTTAGTGTGCACTCTATTTTTGGCTATGTAACTAATTAAAGCAACTTAGACCGTGTTGGACTTCATTTAGTTTTGATCATTGTACTTCTTTTGGTTTAATTTGAAATTTTTTTCAAATTTGAAAGAATTTATTTTTTTAGGGAAAAATATTGAATGAAATTGGAAACAGAAAGAGCTACCCTTATTAGAAGTATGGAACTACTCTTGATAAGTCGAATACTCTGCATGCCCCAACGAGAGTAAGAGCTACCGCTTTAGGTGAGTGAAAGCTATCGAGTTATGGTAAAAGATGTGGAAAGAGCTACCTCTCTTAAAGTGTGAAAGCCGCTCGATGAACGTCTATGAGAAAGGGCTAACTTAAGGGATGTGTGCAGCTACCACCTTATAAATAAGAAGTTGTTTGTGATTGTTTGCTAGTGAAGTCCTCTAAGTCAAAAATAGTGAAGTAGACAGTTGTAACACACACAAAATGATAATCCTAAATAGAGAATTCACTATTTTTGGAACTTGAAATTTTTATCACTCTTGTGTTGTTAAAACTTGACCTAATTGGCAAACTCCCCAAATTCTTGAGCATCCGAGGTCTTGCACTTTCTCCACTTGGTATTAATGCTTTATTTTTGCTCAAGAACAAGAAAAAGCTTAAGTGTGGGGGAATTTAATAAATGTACAATAGCCATGTATTTTATATCAATTTGTAAACTTATTTTGCATGTATTAAAACTATCTTGTGGAGTTTGATGCTAAATATAGTGTGTTCCACATTAACAGGCTTAGGGTGACACTTAAAAATGAGAGAAAGCCAAAGGAAGCATTCTAGACACAAAATGATGAATTTGTAGCCCTCTTAGCATCAAGTATTAAGGACAAGGCAAACTATGCGGCTTACAGACAGCTTGTAGTTAATCTTATGGCCGTAAGTTAAATTCAGAGGACATTAAGTGCATGTTTATACATGTAAGGAGGATTCGAAGCCAATTCAGAGAACCTTGTAGGCAAGGCTTACACCCATAAGTACAGTCATAAGAAGCAAAACTATGAAGTTTGTGGTTCAGCTTTATGACAGTATGTTAGAATGTAATAAAAATGAAAAACCTTAAAGACAGGACTTACAGCCACAAGTATTCTCTTTAGGCTCATGACCATCATCTCTAGCTATCTTATGGCCACATACTTACACCCATAAGCAGCCTAAGGAGCCGGGTATAAAAAAATTTGAGAGGTGTTTTAGGGTAACTTTTCATTGGTCTATTCTATTCTTTGGGTGATACTTGGAGCTTATGTTTTGGAAGAAAAGAGACGAATCTCCAGAACTTAAGGATCAATTTGGAGAGGGATTTAGATTAACATTTAAAATGATTAAAGATCATAGCCATCTAGACCATCATGGCAATGTGCGTGGAAGCTTTCCAAGAAACTCCTACAAAGATTCTCCATTCTAGTGATTGAAAAAGGGTTTTCATGGCTCTTGTGTTTTTCTCCTTCATTTTTATCTTGAATGTTTTTCCTTAGTTAATGGAAGGCTAATTTCTCGATGTTTGGTCATAGTTGAACTCTAAGGTTTAATTTCATAACTTTAGTTGTTAGATCTTTATGCTTTAGTTGTTTTTTTCATTGTAATCATACCTATTTGTGTGTAACTATGTGATCAAATGCATCATTGCTATTGAGGCAAAACATTAGACCTCATATTTGGTATTGCCACATAATGAGAAGAAATTCTCACCTAGCATAGATTTTCATAATTCGAGAGGGTAGCAAGTACACCTCTACTTAGGGTACTTTAGAGACTTCATCTCTCCTAATCCTTCCGAGATAGTTTGTGAAAATCTTCATTCTCTTTGTAATCATGTGGAGTAGATTTCAGGAGAAATAGCATTTTTGCTCTATACTTGGATTAGGGGTAAATCTATTTTGGGGGAGATTATCTACTGAAAAGATTGTCATTAGTTCACAAAAAGGTTTCATAGAGTTTTAATGTGATTGTGTTGATGTCTATATCAACTCTGCAACTATTATGTTACACTTCACCTAAGAAATTAGGGTATTATATATTTCTAAAAAACTTTCGATTCAAATAGGATTGCATGTTTAGATAACATTGTCCTGCACATCATAACAATAGAGGAATGCTATGCCCAGGCATCGCTTTCTTCCTTTATTCCACTCCTACTGATTCCCACGTTTTCTTGCTTTTGCTTAATTTTGCTCACACACAACACTTTATTATTAAGGGTTTTTTCAAATTTAGAGTTACTATTAGTATTCACTATTTCCTCTGTGGACCAACAATCTACACTCACGCACATTTTATTATGTACACTTGCGTCCCCATCAAAAACATAAGATTAGGAGTTTGATTTAAAAAAAGGAGGCATTCCAAAAAGAAAATATAGGAATAGGATTTTAATTCAAAAATAGGAGGCATTATGAAAAGAAAATATATGATTAGGGTTTTGATTAAAAATTAGCAAAGTTTCCCCAAACAAAAGATAGAAGAAAACATAGTATTAGGGTTTTACATAGGTTAATATTTCATTTTTTTAATTATTGTTATTTTTTAATTAATAAAATATAAAAATAAATGATGTAGCAAAAAAGAGGGATGGGTGCAAGATGAGGACCTCGGAGGAGGTCACCCATCCTAGCACTACTCTCACTAAAGCTTGCTTAACTTTGAAGTTCTGATGGGATCGAGTGCTATAGTGTTGGTACGATCGAATCGGATAACAGTTCACCCGAGTTGAAAAAGAAAGGATTAGGTTTTTCATTTAAAAATAGGTGATCTTTTCAAGAAAAACATAAGATAAGAGTTTTGATTTAAAAATAGTAGGCTTTACTAAAATAAAATATATGATTAGAGTTTTGATTGAAAAATAAGAGACATTAGTAAATCTTGTGTTTTCTTTTAAAAACGAAACCAGAATCCTATGTTTTCTTAAAGTAATAGGAGACATTACTATAAGAAAAACATAGGATTAGGATTTTGATTAAGAAATAATTGACATTCTGGAAAGAAAAGAAAGTGTTAGGGTTTTGATTCAAAAATAGGTGACATTCCCGAAAAAAAAAACAAAGGATTATGGTTTTGATTAAAAATTGAAAAATTGGACATATTCCAATAGAAAAGCATAGGATTTTGATTTTTATTAAAAGATGCGAAACATTCCGAAAAGAAATCATTGGATTAATTCGTTGATTACAAACGAAAAAATAGGGAACATTTTCAAAAGAAAACATATGGTTTTCATTAAAGTGAAGACATTGCCCAAAAAAAAACATAAGATTAAGGTTTTCATTCAAATATAGTAGGCATTGCAAAAAGAAAACATAGAATTAGCGGCTTAATTCAAAAATAGAAGACATTACCATAAGAAAAACATAGGATTAGGATTTTGATTAAAAAATTAAAGATATTCCAAAAAGAAAAGAAAGGGTTAGGTTCTTGATTCATAAATGGGAGGCATTCAGAAAAGAAAATAAAAGATTAGGGTTTTGGTACAAAACAAAAATACAGGAGACATTACACTAAGAAAAAAAAAATTAGGGTTTTGGTTCAAAACTGATAAATAGGAGGTAGTAAGAAAAAGAAAATCATAGGATTTCTGTTTTGACTAAAAGATTGGAGACATTATGAAAAGAAACAAAAGTTTAGATTTTTGAAAGATAGGATTAGGGTTTTGATTGAAAAAAAAATAGACATTCTGAAAATAAATCAAAAGATTATGGTTTTGATTCAAAAATAGGATTAGGCCTTTGGTTGAAAACATAGGATTAGTGTTTTGATTCAAAAATAGTAGATATTTCAAAAAGAAAACATAGGATTAGGTGTTTGATTGAATAATATGAGACATTTCAAAAAGGAAACATGAGATTATGGTTTTGATTAAAACTAGGAGACATTACTGTAAGAAAACATATGATTAGGGTTTTGATTGAATAAATGAGACATACTGAAAGGAAAGCAAAAGACTAGGGTTTTGATTCAAAATTAAAAAATAGGACACATTCTGAAAAAAAAAACATAGAATTAGAGTTTTGATTAACCAATAGAAGAAATGTCACGCCCCGACCCGCGGGCCCACGGGACGCGACAATCGCCGCAGCAATCCCGAGGAGGGATACCCCGCCACTCAACCCTCAGGATGCCGCAAGGCTAATCAACACACCTGGAATTCAACAATATACATATCGCAGATATAGAACAGAAAGAAACAATGTTACACAACGACAGTGACAACAACAACAATAGGATACGTAAAAATATAGAGGTTCACAAAATACAGGAAACAACCCTAACAAGATGGGAAATGGTAATACGAAGTTTAAGAGTATTTAAATACTAAACCATGCAACAAGTTTTCTACACACTAGTGGATCCATAGGTCTTATAACATGTTCCATGACAATAATAACATACATGAACTGAAGAAAATACAACAGATGATAGAATAGTAGTAAATGCCCGATGCACGCCAGCACGACACACCTACTACCTGCAACAGACTAGGAGGAAGAAAGAGGGATGAGTAACTCAAGTTACTCAGTGAGGGGAGGTTAGCACAACTTTAGCAGAAAAATACACCAATAGTAAGAATAATAACAAATCATCAAAATACATGCTTTACCAAAAATAATACTAGTTTAGAAACTTTAACATGCATAATAGAAGTCTTTAAAATGAGTAAAACAGCATAACAATACCAAGAAAACCCTTTTTACCCCAACTAGGGTTTACAACACAAAAATCATAAAACATGGTTTTAAATACAAGTAAAACAACAAAATATCATGGGTTTGAAATAAATAAACACAATACCCAACACTCACCCAACATAACATGGTCTAGAAAACTCTCTAAACCTTCGCCGTGGCCATGGCTAGGTTCAGAGCCGCCAAGGTACTCATGCCCTTGACGTTGACCCATCAGTTCACCGGTTGGTGACTCCGGCTACCCGATGAATATCCAGTCAGGGCTCTACACTCCCACCTGAACTGGCCCTCGTAGTAATCAGCCGGTCAACACGCCACCTCAACAGGCTGGCCGTGGAGACCGCCTACTGCAGTAGGATATCACCAAAACAATCACCACAATAAAATACAACTCCACTCGGAGTACAATATCCATCCATGATCATAAATCAAGAATACCTCGGACATTTGCACGAGGACAAGATAACACATAAGCAAAGCCCAAACTTTTAACACAAAATAATTTGCAAGTCCCAACACAAGCAACAACATGGAAATCCTTTTTCCTTTTCAACAATCCAAAAATTTGTTTTCAAGCCTAAGATTTCACCAAATCAAAGATTTCCATAACAAAACTCAAGTTTCAAACAAAATAAAAGATTTCACAAACTCATGGATACATATATCAACTCACAATTTCCACGATAACAAAACAAAAAGCCAAAAGAGAGACATCCAAGATTTGCCCTCAACAATAATTATCATTCACCAAATTACCAAACAAGTATAAATCAATAAAAACTTACTTAAAACATGAAATGCACCTTCCAATGGGGTAGCCTTGCAGACAGGATCTTCTCTCCAATTAGATTGTCATTTAGTGATACTTTTTTTTCATGGGATGATGGACCTCAAGGATTTTGAATGTGGAATCATAGAACTAGTTGTCAACTAAGCTAGATTCATGCATGGTTTGAAATCATTTATGTTAGGTTCTTACTGTTCTACTAGTGCTCCATGTCGGCCATTAGATTCAAACAAAACATCATAATGGTTGTTAATTCGACCATCAAGTCCTCTCAGATGCTGAATTTTCATCAAAATCAGCTAAAACTATTGCACTCCACTTCCTTCAAATATATATATATATGTCTATATTAAGACAGGTCGGCAAAGCAATTCCTTTAAACAAACTACAAAACAGAAGAGAGGATCGAAGCACATCATTAAAGCTAACCATAGACAACAAGATAAACCTCATGTCCACTTATGTAATGAACTAGAAAAGGCTGACTAAAAGCGCAGCACAATGCCACCCATTGAGCTCACATAAAGGTCCGTTTTGCAAAGTAAGGAAATGTCTGATAGGTCCGTTTTTGGATTGGCTTTATGAAATAAATATTTATAAACTTGTATAAAAGATGGTTCCAACTCAAATGTTTTCATAGGTTTTTAATCCACAAATTTTCCAGAAAATTACTGGCTCTAAATCAATCTAAAATAAACGGTAAGAGTTCTATAAAAGGTAGATTTTGTCCTATGGGTATTATTTGTATACACATTACTTCTATCACTTGGATAAACTTTTGATGACAAGGTATTTTGGTCTAAATCAATAATGCATGAATCATGTTAATCATTTAAACATATTAAAATATTTAAAATAATTTTAGAGTTTTTATATAGGGCTTGTCCCGCTGATCCGAACTCGTGCTTATGTTGCCTGTCCAGTTATATATATATATACTATACATACTATATATATATATATATATATAAGTAGAAAACAAAAGAGATAAAACTACTATATATATGTGTCCCCATGTAACTCAATCCAATACATTTGATAATAAGATTATCATAATTATCAGTTTTGACTAGATTTCAGCAAATCAAATGTCAAGTGTTTTTATCACTATGATTATTGGCTCCGCCAGCAACAGTGTTTTCCACCCTCTTCTTCATCTTCCTCTTCATCACCAACCACCGCCATGCGACGATCGCCCAGTCCCATGCATGCAAGACGACGTAAGTTCCGATGCCGGCGATGAGTCCATAAAGCAATCGAGTACGTCAATGGCGTCAGAATCAGTGTCATAAACGCCGGTATAGCTTCCTTCATGTCTCCCCACTCTATCTCCTTCACTGACTTCATCATCATCACTCCGACGAGCACCAACGGTGGTCCTACTGCCCACGGCGGTATCGAAGCTAGCAATGGAGTGAAGAAGAAAAGCCAGCATGAAATACCCGGCCACCGTCATCGCCGTCAACCCCGTCCTCCCACCTTCTCAATCCCCGTTGAAGACTCAAGAAACGTAGTCACCGGCGAGGGTACCAAGTAAAGAGCCGATGATAATTGCAGTAGCATCAGACATGAATGCAAAATACTGGCCTTCAAAGCTACCATCACCGGCAACAAAGCCGGCGAAGTTAGCCATGGAGTATAAAAGTGCCGGTGGTGTCAAGAATGTCTACGTGAGAAAAGAGAGAAGAGCTTCCCAGAAGAATGGTTTGGTTATGCCTGAGAAACGGAGAGCGCCGGCGGTGGACTGGATTTTGTGAACGTCGACGAATTTTTTGAAATAGTTAAAAAGCATCGTCGCCGGAGGGAGTGTTAGGGAAGGTGGTGACTGAGGTGTTGCGGAACCAGGAGATGAAAGTGACGAGAGAGAACGCCGTAGATGATGGCTCCCTTGACGTGTTTGATAAGGCATAAGGAGATAATGAGGGAAGCCAACGGCGGCGAGCCAGAAGGTGGGGCTGAGCATGCGGTGGTGGAGACAGAAGATGGGGGAGGAGACGGTGGAGTTGGGGAGGAGAACGGTGGTGCCGTTGGAGAAGGTGAGGACTGGGGAAAGGGAGGCACGGTCGGAGACTGGGCAAGCAGCGAGACCTAAGATTGTGGATGGAGAGAAGCCGATAAGGCCTATGCCTTGATTGGGCTGAAGGCCGATGAAGGCGAGGAAAAGGCCGATGGCGGCGGAGGAGGAGATGCGGATTGGATTTGGTATGAGTGAAGTGAGTTTACCACGAAGGCCGATGGCGGAGATTAGAAGAAAGATAAGACCTTCGAGGAAGATGACAGCGAGGGCGGTGCGGTAAGGGAGGTTGCCGGAACCGTGGAAGCCGACTACGGAGTAAGCGAAGTAAGCGTTGGTGCCTCATACCGGGGGCGAGAGCGAGAGGGAGGTTGGCGAAGAGAGCCATGAGTAAAGAGCCAATGGCGGAGGAGGCGGCGGTGGCGACGATGAGGTCACGGCGAGCGGTGGAGATGCAGGAAGAGTAGCCTGGGTCGACGGGAGGGAACTTGCAGGTTGGAGAAGGGTGAGTGCAGTCGGAGATGGAGCAGGTGGCGCCGGAATCGGAGAGGATTGAAGCGTTGATGGCGAGGATGTAGGCCATGGTAAGGAAGGTGGTGGTGCCGGCACGGAGCTCGGTTGTGAAGGTTGTTTGTCGTTGGGTTAGTTTGAATCTCCGGCCGATGAAGGATTTGGCCATGAAGGCATTGAGGCGAGTAAGGTGAGATGGTTTGGTGGTGGTGGTGTTGGTGGTGGTTCTAGGGAGATCCATAAGATAAGAGAGGGTGTAAGAAGAGATTGAGAGAGGTTTTGGTAGAGAAGTTGGTTATATTTGAATGGTGGTGGATATATAAATTATGAGAATTGACTTTGAGAATGTAAAGAAGCTTCACAGTTGGAAAATCACAATCATGTAAAAATTTATCTTTGGTTCACTGTGTGTATTGCTTGCATGCATGGGAGAGAGATGTATGGGTCTCTTCACTAGGTGTTCGTTACGCTAAAATCTATATAAACCGAGATCAAACCATACAAAGTAGAAGCTCATATTGTTTAGTTACTATTCTTTATTAGTGCTCTATCACAGTCTTATATGTGTTTTCATTAAAAAAAATATATATATATATATATTTATGACACATACGATAGGGCAGAATCAGAAAATACTTTTTTTTGGAACCAGTAAATATGAATTCCATAAAGTGATAATAGTTGTTTGTTGAGTTTATTCAATATTTATGTACATCTTTGATTTCTTTTGAAAACTGTTTGTTGCTTGTTTATTAAAAAGAAATTTATATTTATATGCATCTAATGGAGTATGAAGTACGATGGATAATATTTAATTTATATAATATTATTATTTAAAATACTGATTAAGATCAACATAGAATTTTTTTTATAAATATCTGAATGAATTTTTAGTAGTTGAGTTGAAAGGGATTTTAACTTTTAAATTTTGGTTTGAGAGGTATTGAAATTAAAATGATAATATTATGGACTACGATATATTTACATCTATTTAATTTTATATTATTATGAAATAATTTAAATCTAAATTAAATTTCATTTCATTTTTCTCTAAATTATTAACTAATCATTGTAACTTTTGTTCTAATTAATTTCTTGTCTAGGTCTATTTCTTTCAACCTAGTTAGGTTTATAATTTGCTTAACTTCTACATTTATTTCTATTCTTTAATAAAATTCATTTGATTGTGTTTCATCAACATCTTACATATATATATATATATTCCACCTAATTATATTATCATTTCTATTTAATAATATTTATTACTAAGAATTATTTGTTATTTAAATGCATTATTCAGTGAAATAATAATACATAAAACACCAATTCCAATTTTAAATTCATCTGTCATCATACAGCAAAAGTTATTGGTTATCAATAAAGGAATGGCACAGAATTTTCATATGTCAATTAAAATAATAAAAGTTAAAAAAGCAAGCTGTAATTACTATTGTAAAAGTATTGAAATAATACATGGTGAGGGAAGTAGGGGTCCAAAGACTCCAAACTCCAAAAATTCTTTGCAAAGTTTGTTTAATTTTTTAATAAAAGCAAGCAATGGACATGTACTCATGTACATCTAATTTATTCTATCCATCTACTTTTAGTGGTTTTAGATGAGGATCATTCTCATTAACATGGCCTAGCTCTTTTGTCAAATGGTTCCACTCCCAAGAGTTGCACCTTCTTTTTTTAAAAGACTTTTGTTAAAAGTTTATGAAAGGTCTAATGACCATTTGATTGAGTTTTGGATGGTGGTTAATGGTGATGTATTGGCCATGGTTGGCATCCACTTACCTAATAAAGTGTTAGTAGCGTGTCAGAGTGACCAACTTCAATGTTTTGCAATAAAGTTTGAAAAACATAGATAAGATGGTAATTGGTTGGTGAGAAAAATTAAGCTTTGTTTCCATGAAGTTCCATGTACCAAGGAATGTGTCATTTTTATGACTAACTTGATTCTTTGTCTGTCACTTGCTAACTTGTTTGGAGTGTAAGGATGACTTGGAGTAATTTATAATTATTATATGTTTTTTTTTTTCAATAAAAATAATCATCATCCACAAGACATATCACTTGCTTTTTTTTGTTTTTAATTTCACATATGTTTTTTGAATTTTTATGTTTAATGAGGGTTGAAAATTAGGTTTTAGGAGCATGTGGTCATATCAATGGGACTAAATCCATGTGAGAGATCATGAGAGAAGTATGAGAAATTGATTAAAATGACACACAAAAAATGTGTGTGATAACTTGGGCTAAGCATATATCTTTTGGTATTTTTGAAATTATTATGAAAATTTATGGTTAGATTTAATTTGTCTCACTTTGATCATTTCCATTTTTTTATTTTTATTTTTCTTTTTTTAATGTAGAAGATACAATGTCAATGATCACTGTTTTATCAATTACTTTTGATATAACTTTGACTCATTCTAATTTTATAAATATATATTCAAAAGATATAATTTAAAAATAATTTCAACCTGGAAAAAGTTTTTAAAGAGAAGTCGAGAAATTTCATATCAACCATTTGAAAAAGCCTTAGTTTTTTGGGACCTCGATGTTGCGAACTCGATGAGGTTCCAACTGCAAGGAGACACTGTTTTTAGCACGGGCCAGCGAGCTTGGGGGTTTGAAGGAGTCTTGCTTCCTCATCTTGCTTTTATTTTCGCTTTGTTTCCTTTTTGGTTGATGTACCACACCCAAGTGATTCGTTGCTGCTTTTTTAGTCTCTTCGGTTGATAGAGGTTTTTAATGAATGTAGTTTATCCATATTTAAAGATAATAATAATAATTTTTAACTGCATATTGGGAGGGAGTGAGGCACAAATGGTGCCCCTTAAAAGAGATTTCATATATGTTTATATATATATATATATATATATATATGTATATGTATATCTCGATGCATTAAATTTTATTTTAAACAAAAAAAGGTGTGATAAACCAGAACGTACTATTAATAACTGGAAGAACATTAGCACTGAAAAAGTCCAATGTATGAAACTACAAAACTAAGCAAACATTACTGCAACAAAAGATCACCGTAGTGATGACACAACACCGAACGCTCCCCTAACGAAAACCGTCCAACAAACCACTCCCAACCCAAACCCCCCCATGTTGATGTGAAAGTCTAGTCATCGCCCTGTTCGTGAATAGCCTCTAAGGATGACCCTCCCCTAACGAAAAAAGGTTTTTCCAAACGTATGGTTGAAGCTTGGGTTCAGTCCTTATTATTGAGTTTTGCACAGCCCAGTACAAAGAACGGCCCAGTGGACCTTTAGAATTAAAAGCTTGTACCATATATATATATATATATATATATATATATTAAAAATATTACGGTCTGAGTTACAGCATATGGTTGAGCGTACTAACTGTACGCAGAATGCCTAATAATGAATACATGTACATCTACTGAACTAAAAAAGACATTTTATTTTGCATCTAATTTTTATGAAAGGAAATCTGTTACTAAGATCAAGTTTAAATTTATGATGAAGTTTATAAAAAAAACTAATATTAATGATAAATGATTAATTAAGTTGAGACAATAAAAAAATTAAAAGTGTATATATATATATATATAGTATACGTTCTCTGCAATGCTATGTGGGAATGAAAAGAATGGAAGAGAAAAAAAAGAGAGATTTACAAAAAGAAGACGGAACACAAAAAATGGGTAACAATGGTACTGAACACTAGTTGAATCAGTTTCAAAGGCTAATATTAGTTTAGTTATTATTATGATAATTATCACATGTTTGATAAAAAAACTATGCATCCATTTTTTTTTTAATGTGTAGAGCATTGTGCTTCTCAGTATAATATACATTATTATTTTTTGCAATTATTGATAATACTGTGTGAATGCGCTGTTTAATTTACTGTTAACACAAATAGATGGTTTGTAAATCTGAAGACTGAAACACAAACGTTCCTATAATTGATATATATATCACTCAATGGTTACACTAATACTAATATAAGGGAAAATAATTATCTTTTTATACATCTTCCAATTTTGTTGCTACACTTGATTTTGAGCAATCAATTGGAACCTTTTTTTTTTCCTTGGATCAAAAAACAAAATAAAATGCAAGATGTATGTTTTAGTTATTGCAAAAACTTAATTTAGTTGTTAAACAAGAAACTTTAAACTATTAAAAATTGATAGTTTTGGTCCACGTCCAAAAATTTATCTCTAAAACCTAAAATAAATATACAATTATAGTTAAAACTTAAAAGCAGCCCATGCCATATAAAAAAAGTGGAATAATAAATTGATAACAAACTCCAATGTTATTTTATTCGGATTAACATCTTTTTACTAGATGATAATTAATGATATGGCAAGGTCCCCATCAACAAAAGTTGTGCATTTGAGATTGCCGGCATTTGACAAGGTAAAATTCATGAAAACTTTAAATTTGTATTGTTAGTGAGATAAAGTTATACATCAATATCTAACCTTACATTAGCATCTTAAATTGTGATTTAAGCTTAAAGGTTCTGTTTAGCTGACAAGTAAATAAAAATTTAAAGGTTATATTGATGCAAATAAAATACTAAAAATAAAAATCATAATTATCATACTTAGTGATGATAAATATACTCAAACTTGACCCAACTTATTCTATCTGAATTTGATGTTGAAAATTAGCTTTGATCGAGTTTCAGGTAAAAACCAACTATTATGAAATCTAGGGGGGGACGGATTTTGATTCCTTATCCAAATTAAACTAAAAAAATAAAATTAAAAAAAATCTTTATATACATTCATAAATACTCATTTCTTGGATTTTTTGTATTATAGATTTGAAATAGTTAACTTTGTTGATGTGATTTATAATAATGTTATTTGTTTAGTGTTGTAATTTTATGTTATTTTATTCTATTAAAAAATATTATGCATTTATTTTAAATTAATTTTTTATATAAAAAATTAATGTTATAGATTACTTTTTTTTACTTATCATATTTACCTAATTCACACCTATTTAAAAAAATAGTTAAAGTTAGTTAATTACTTATATTTTATAAAAAAAAATTCATTACTTTCCAAAACTACTCCTATTTAAAACTCTACTAAATTGAATATATGATTTAATGCTTAATTAGTTGTAATTTATTGAAAATTCTACAAGTATATTAAATTAAAAGATAAATTTGAAAAAAATTTATTGAACGCTGCACAAAATTTTTAATGTAACAAGTAAAACAAAAAAAAATTCCATAACATATTAAATAAAAAAATCGGAAAGAGTAATTTTTTTTTTTATTTTTTTATTTTTGTAGAGGAGGATTTTTGGCGGGATCTTTAAAGATACCCGATTCCTCTGAGTGTAGGACAAAAAAAAAAACAAGGCAAGGTCCACACAAACAGTGTGTTCTAAATCAATCCCTAAAAAATCTCTGTTGCTTATTTATTTAAACATGGAACTCTTAAACTTATCAAAACTAATCATTGCATGTGATCAACCCAAGTTTTGTTTATGTTGTCAGGACTTTGTCCATATGAATCCTTCCCAACAAAGCATCAATGGATGAATAAAAAGCTGAAGTAGCAACAAATGAAAACATGCCAACTGTGAGTCATATAAATCAATGAGAATCGTTTGTCACTGATTGATAATAACTGTACAAAAATTATATACAAAGAACATTGGCATGGCCCTTGTTCATTAATTGGTATTCCTTGTTGGCCATTCATTCTAGTGGCTGATTTAATTTGAGTCAGTAGGAAAATTAAGACACTTCTTGAAATTAATAGATTCCACAACAAACCACAACCCTGTTGCTTGAGTGGTTTCACTGTTTCCCCATTTTTGTGATTTATAGTAGCAGTGTGTGCATTTGATTTTTGCAATAACTCCACTACTCATTGTTAGCCACATTAAATTTTTTTTAAATTTTTTGAAAAAAAATATATGAATTATTAAAATTAAAAAAAAAATTCAAATTTTGTCAAGTCATTTTGGACCAAGAATAGTAGTGTGTAGAGCCCATGTAAAATTGTTAGGGAGTCTGCCAACGACCTCGGGCCCTATTCAGACATCGGCGCCGATGATAGCCTCTCACCGAGTGCTGGTGAGTCTCGATTCTACCGAGCGCATTTGACATTTGTGAATGAGTGGCTTGTGTATGGGTGGTTCAGTGCCCACGTGAGCTAGCCTCATCCCACATTTATTCCAGCGATGCTGGCGTCCCCCGGTGCCTTTAGTGGGTTCGCCCCGCTCTTCTTCCCCAAAAAAAAAAAAAATTGTTAGGGAGTCTTAATTTGATTATATCTATGTGAAGTTTTTGAGTTTCATATTTATTTTAGAACAAAACTTAACTACTTGGTGACCAGGGGCATTAGATGTTTGAAAAATGGGTACTATTAAATTAGGTGAGTTAGAAAATAATAATTAGACAGCACTCAGGTTCAGGCGATGAGTGAGTAGTGAAGGTGGTGACAGCGAGCCCCGTTTGTTTGCTCGTAGTTGTATTTTTTTCTTTTGTTTCCGGAGGCTGTGTCCCCTGGGTTTTATTGTATTGTTGTGTTGTGGTGTGTTTCTGTTGTTCAAGCCTTTGTTGTTGTTGTGTTATTGTTTTGTCAGTCTTCCACTTCTAGTGGACTATTTTGTTGTTTTGTTCTTCCTTTCTAATGCAGGTGGCCACATTTTCAAATAAATAAATAAATAAATAATAAAAAATAATAATAATGGGACTTTTGTTGGTAGTATTGCTACTCCAACCCAACTAATTAAGCTAATATTTCTATAATTAATTATTAAGCTAATTTTTTTAATTATTAATTTGATCCTCCCATCCAATTGGAGGGCAAACATCTATAATAAATTGCTTGGATTATTTTTTAAAAAATTGCTTGAATTCATCCATAAATTATTTTATTGCTTAAAAGCTTACCTAAAAAAAATTAATTTAATTTAGATAAGATTTTTGAATAATTTTGTATCGCTAATTTCATATTATCTCTATGATAAAAAGATGATAACTCATTTTCTTTCCAAATAAAAGGTTTATTCCACAACAATGATTATAGAATATTGGTTTGCTGATATTTCCATATTAAAAAAACCTAATTCTAAATTTTTATAATTTTTTTTTAACTTAAATATTATTTTTTTCACAACAAATTAACACACAATAATATACACAAAAATAATATCATCAGAACTCGTCAGAATTAATAATACCGACGAGAACTAATTTAATCTAAAATAAAAAAAAATTGATATTTCCTGACCCTTCCAAGCAGAAGATTGTGAGTTCAAAATTTCAGAGGGATCAAGGATTATTGGCTTATCGATATATACATAAATAAAAAAAAAATATATTACCATTGAGATTTTCCGGCCATCACCGGTCATCGCTCAGACCGAGCTTCTCCTGCCAATACCCACCACTCCACCGTTCATTGCGTTCAACCTCCACCAAGACCAATTTCCCGGGCAACCGGTAAACTCCAACACGTGCGGGAAGATTACCATTATGCCCCTCCACAAGCACTAAATTCCCATCTTGTCCCTTATCATTTACAGTACCTCTCTTTGTTCTTAGCCCGTCTGATTTTTGCAATCTCGATCACGCGGTCGAGAACCGACCCGGCCGGTTCGGTCGAGATGAACCGTTCCCAGTCCGGCTTCGGACCGAATAAACCGGACAAATCGAAACCGGAGGAGAAGGAGATAATATCGAAGGCGTTCATCTCACGGTCATCGAGCTTCGAGACATCTGCCTCGAGATTAGAACCAAAAACGCGCCATCTCAGCGATCTCATCGTCTTCTAGACCCTTTCCGGAACCACGGGTCGCGGAGGATCTCATCGACGGTGATCCGGGTCTCGGGATTCGTGTTCAGGATGCGGGAGAGAAGCCGCCGGAGCTCCGGCGATGTCCACCGTGGGCACCGGAACTGGCCGCGGTAGATCTTGCTGGTAGAGATTGGAGATATTGGAGTCGTTGAAAGGGAGATACCCAGCGGTGAGGACGAAGAGGACGATGCCAGCGGACCAGACGTCGACGGCGGCGCCGGCATAGCCCTTTCTAGAGAGGATCTCCGGCGCGACGTAGGCCGGGGTGCCGCAGAGGGGTGTGGAGAGGAGAGGGGTTTGAGGGTTGGAGAGCGGAGAGGCCGAAATCGGTGACCTTGAGATTGCCGTGATCGTCGAGGAGGAGGTTCTCGGGTTTTTAGATCTCGGTGGATTACGCCACGAGAGTGGCAATAACCGAGGGCGGAGACGAGCTGGCGGAAATAGCGGCGGGCGGTGTCCTCCGGGACGTGGCCGCCGGAGGCGAGGCGGGTGAAGAGCTCGCCGCCTTTGAGGAGTTCGAGGACGAAGTAGATCTTGGTGCGGGAGGCGAGGACCTCATGGAGGCGGACGACGTTTGGGTGGCGGAGGCGGCGCATGGCGTCGATCTCACGGTGGACGTTGTCGGCGAGGTTATGCTTCGTGATTCGCAGCTTGCTGATGATCTTGATGGCGACTTTGTGACCGGTGGTTAGATCGCGGCCAAGGAGGACCTTAGCGGAGGCGCCGCGGCCGAGGAGAGGACCGAGCTCGTACTTGTTGAAGATCACCTTCGACCATGGTGTCTCGCCGGAGTCCGGCGAGAAGAGATCTCCGGTGTACGGCATGGCTTTTCAGGTACTAGTAATACTTTTTCTTCTTCGACGAAGCTTTGGATTTATAGTTTCATGAGTGAAGAGTGCGCGAGCCAACGAAAGGGTATTCGGTTTCCAGTGTTCCTCTTTTATCTTTTAAAGTTAACGTGAACCCACTAATAAGACAAGGTGGTGGGATTTGGATTAAGTAGGAATAAGAGTATAAATTTCTAATCATAAATAAATTGTTCAACCTAATTTAGCGCTTAATTTGCAACGCGGGTCCGAGGTAATAAAATAAAATAATATAATATTTTTTTTTTTAAAAAAAAAACTTGATGATAATAATTAATATGATTCATAGCATATATTTAGTTGGATTATTAGGAAGATCTTTAGTTGAATTACACTTCACAAATCGTTCTCATATATCACATGACATATTAACCGGACGTTAGTTTATAGAAATAGTTTTTATATTTGTTAACACAAATTATTTATTAGGATAAACAATATTGAAGTGGGATGTATAATATTTTTATTGATTATCATTCAAGTATTGTATCAATAGAAATTTTTTTCAATCTCAATTATAAAAAAATTAATTCGCACAGTATAAATCTTCATATATGTATATATAAATTTAGATATGAAATGATGATCTTATTTTTAAATAGTAAAGTTTTTAGATTAATCCAAAAAAAAATTCAATAAATAATTTGGGCAAAAAAATAACGTTGTGTGTGTGTGTGTGTGTTTTTTTGTCTCACAACATTTTTTTAATTAAAAATTTTTAATTAGAATTTTTTTGTTAATCAAACGCGGTCCAAAAGACACACTGTACATGCTGAAGAAGAGTACAAAGTACAAACCCAGTCCCCGAAATTCAAGTCTTACGTTGAGATATATATATATATATATATAAAGAAAGCACATTCTAAATGCTTTTGCTGGTGCCAGTGTCCTTCCCAGGCTCTCAGCAATTTCTCAATCAATAAATGCCATGTTATTATTCCAAAGAGGCTGTTTCCAGCAAAAGCCGTGCGCCACCATTCCTTAGGTTTTTTTTTTTTTTTTAATTTTTTAAAAAATTTTATTTATGAAAGCGATAATCTTTATTAGTCAATAGATAACAGTCTCAAAAGTGAAAGGGAGAAAAAACTGTTCTTCACCCAAATTTCCTATAAAGTGTTTTAGATTGAGGGGCCCAAACTTAATTGTAGTTATATATTTTCCACATATATAGAAAGAAACACCAGTGGTAGATAAGACATTATGAAAGAAACCAACGGTTGATAGTAAGTATTGCATATATGATATATGGAAGATATACAATATACAATAAAAAGGAATATATATGGTGATATGGGTGAGAGATGATAAAGACTACCGTACCTCTGAGAACCATTAAGCCATGTCTTTATTATATATATATATATATGGGGACAATTAAGGTAGCCGGACATTTGGGTTGGTCCACTTAGTGGGTTAAGTGAGATAGAGTGCCAACGTGCAAATTTCCATCTGGTTGTGGGCATGGCCACCATGCGAATTTCCAACTGGAAATTATTAGAATTCAGAATTGTTGGCGTAGATGACTTTGCATTTGTGGTCCTGCCGCTGTGAGTCTGTGACCGTAAGCCAATGTTTACTGGTTGGAGGATAAGCTCTTGTTGGTCTTTATTTGTATACATACATGCATATTATTATATATATATATATATATATCATATATATATATATATATGCACATATTGAGTTAAAAGAGATTTGTTTTGTTTTGTTTTGTTTTTTTATTAATAGACGGCAAACTCCATTTTAAGAGATTGTCATAGAGACAAATATGATAGAGCAAAGGCACTCAGCTATGCTGATTTATGGATCTCCTCAAAAAAATTTCGTCTCAGCAATTCTAAAGAGCATGAAAATATTGCTTTTTCCTCATAGAGACTCGTACACCTATAACTGTGAACAAATATATAAATAGTACTGGACCCAAGTATACATACATGAACAATACAAAAACAATACTGTTGGAGGAAGAATTCAAACATTTATTCCGTGCATGACATCTTGGATTATTTAGAGAGTAACTTATCTTTGATTTATGTTTCATTTTGGCTTCGACCAATTTCATCAAAAGGTTAGCTCGATCTTGATGCTTGCTGCTCCGGCCGCCGTAGTACCGAGTTCATCGATCGAGCGTCGACGGCTGTCCGATCATTCTCGGACCCATCTCAGCCATGTGGAGGCTCCATCTCGTTCTAAGTGCCACCGAGAAAGAAATTTCTGCCACATCACCCAAGCTTTTTCTCCATTAGGGCAATGCCAAGGGAAGAAGGTGACACTGATGTGGCTTCCAACTAAGGTGATGTGGGACAAAAATTTTTGCTTAGGTGGCACTTTAATGATGAGATGGAGCCCACATAGGTCACCGAGGCTGTCCAGAATCGACCGATCAGATTTTTCCTAAGAACCACGCCTACTGATGAATCGTGACCATGGTGACTCAAAATGAGAAACACAAGATCAAAAGACAGTAACCTTTTGATGAAATCGAGCTCAATAACTAAAACGAAACACAAACAGAGCTAGTTACTCCTAAAGAAAATTAACTTTATTAATCTTATGTATTACAATTAAGTTATCTAATAATTGACCACTAATCAAATAAGTTACAAGACGCTTGTAGAGGGGTTTTAGTGACTGAATTGTCCTCCCTCAGGAGAAGAGGAGAGGAGAAGACATAAAAATAAAAATGTTACATACATATATATATATATATAAAGGGGAAATAAATTCTTACTGTAGAATTTTTGCACTTATATATTATAAGATTTATATTTTTATAAAAATCATATTATTTTAAGTATTAAATTTTTATAATGTTATATATATGTTTGATAAATGCAGATAAACAGTAACTGTCAATCATTACTATGAGAGTGATAGTTGACCATTCAGAAATGATCTATTACTTTGCTATGCATGGGTTGAGGCCAGGGGAGGGCAAAGGGCAGCCATGGACGCCTCCTCTTTTTTTTTTTTAAATCATATATATCGATACATATTACATATTAATACATATAATATAAAAAAAATAATATTTTCAGAAAAATATTTGTGGAAACTTATTTAGTTTTTAATATTTTATAAATTAATTTATATAGTATTTTTTTTTAAAAAAAATCTATTGTTTAGCTAATTAGTTTTTTTTTTATGTAAATTAATATGCAGTCTAAAATTATTACAGGTTTAGAAAAACATATTTGTAAAATTTCATAGTTTTTAACATTTAATAAATTTATTATATTGTAACATTTTTAGTAAAAATTTATTTTACTAAACTTTATTTTTCTGCAACTTGAGGTTTCTATAAATTAATATATATATTTAAAATATTATTAATTTTTCTACTTCACTACTTGTCCTCAATATATATGATGTTTCCAATCATCTAGCAGCGTCAGGTAGAATTAAAATCTATAAACGTTGCTATCAACCGTTGGATCAAAATCCAATAGTTGATGATGAATAGTATCATTGCAGAAATCGTTGTTATCAATCAGCATTGGATCGAAATACGTGTGTCATCACATATGATGAATAGTAATCTTGTCATCTATGAATAGTATCGCGATGAAAAGGCGAGATGTCGACGGTAATTTGATTTCTGAGCGTTTAATCGATTTGTGTACACAGCTAATAACTCACGAACTGCGTCAACCACCTATTTTCTACTTTGAACCTACAACAATATTTTAAAAACCAAACACTAGACTAATTAACCCAACTAACTCCATAATTAGCTCTCAGCAGATAGCAAATGAATGGGTGATCATCGTCGTCGTGAACTACATGACGCCCACAATGATCTTTTATGTATATACATATATAGAAAGTGTTTTCTGCCCGTAACGTCCATGTAAGCCAGGAGAGAGAGAGAGAGATAATTTGGTAGATAAATAGTACAGTGAACAGTGACCAATCATGGTACTTGGTTCAACTGGGTTGGTGCAAGTATTTTGGGGTTTTAGTTAAGGTAGTAGAAATGGATTTGGATGGTTGGTGCATCGATCGCGCATCTGCAACGCCTTCGTCAAATCTATGCAAAACATGCGCATGAAAGATCGAGAAGCTCATGTAGAGAAAGTGTTCTCTAGGCTGTTTTGATGTTGAGTTTGAATTGTGAGGATAACTATTTTAGTTTGGTTAGTTTTGTAATTTTAACTGTCTATTGAAGCTATGTATTTTACCTCTGTAAGGATTATTTTATGTTATTGCATTACTTATTTGACGTGTCTGAGATAAATTTTATCGTTGAAATATGTACACTTCAAGAGTGAAAAATGGGTTTTGGTTATAATCCTAATGAGACAAGTTCACCATAATGTAGGGCAAGTTCAATGAGGTGCTACAAAACTACATATAAAATAAAATAAAGACAATTATATGGTCCTTAATATATTTAAGCTTAAATGATGAGAACAAAATCTATATGAAACTCCCAAACTATATATAAGATTATTTTGAATTAAGATAATGCGATGGTACACAACATTAGACATTACAAACACCACACATTATATGGCTACAGTGCCCACATGAATTAGTGGAATTAATATAAATTTAATAGAAAAGGACCACAACATACGTTGCACTCGATGGATCACAAAAGTTCATGTTCAAATCGACCTATTTTTCTGTAATTCATAAGTTTTCAAAATTACTGGTTGTATTTTTAATGATTCTCCCCTATCTTTCTCATCATCAATTATCTTAATTTCAAAAATATATCAAAGTAGCTACTTATTAAATTATAAAACTTTACGATGAATAATCACTGAAGATTATTTGACACCCAATAGTCTATAATGGTAAAGACCGAGTTAGTAGCGACGTCCACATCATCGTTCTACATAATAATTATTAGATGGTCACGTGACCATTAAGCTTTCGGAAAACTTGAATGACGTCATCGATAAAAGCTTTTTATAACTCGAAATCACGTCTTTGATATATTAGTAAGTTGGATGATCAGTGAAAATAAGGAACATTAGATTACTTATTCATTAACCCAGTCCATGCGGTTCAGAAGGTAGCTCGCGCCATACTCAATGAGCTTGTTTGGGCCCAAGACTAGCTTGTGTCAAGGATAGGGTAAGCTACCCCCAACCCAAAAGGGTTACAAGAAAGGGCAAACTTAACCCCAATCCCAGTAAGGCTCCTAGGCTTGAGGAGTTCTTTATGATTGGGAGCTTATCTTACTTTTTAAGCGCCAGATAAGTCCTCATATGAAGGGATGGCAATAATAATAATAATAATAATTATAATAATAATAATAATAATAACAATAATGGGTAAAAGTATATTTTTCATAGGTAAAGGGCATAAGGGGAACGTGCTAAAAACAGGGATTTATTTTATAATGTTCAAGAGAAGCTGAATGTCATCTTGAAAAGTGGAAACTCCCCCATGACCTCCAAGTCATTTTTCTCATAGCTACTAATTTAGATGTGATCTGATTTGATTATGACAATTATTTCTAATAAAATATTTGGGGTCGTTTGGTGCAGATTTAAATTACATCAGTCCCAATTTATGATTGAATCGAAATTATGAGTTACACTATTATGGTTGTTTGGTTACGTAAAGGAAAATCTCTGTACTTACTGGTTTATTTTCTTCGATGGGGATAGAAAGGGTGAAGTCATTTCGCTTTAAACTTGCACTGGCATTGAAGAAAGATTAAAATTAAAATTTCAAATGACCTTTTAGTGTTTGGTCGGCTTTTATTAGCAAGTGTCTTTGGTTTAAACTTAGTGATGTTACCAATCACTTGGAGCGGATAAAAAGCATTTGAGCCATACAATGGTAATGTTCAGCTCATAACTTCCACCGTCAAGCGTATTTGATTCGTGATAATACATAGTTATCTTGCTATGTGAAATCAAGTAGTAATATATAAAATATTACCATATTTATATAGTAGTATATGATAATTTTAATGATAATGTAAGATTATCAATACTAAAATATTGACTAAACAAATTGTAATTAAAGTACTACTAAAATAGGTGTTTGCATTGAGATTACGGGTTAATTTTTCTTTTCCAAATTTACCTTTATCTTTTTCAATCTAATTCCTTTCTCATTGTTTCAAATTTGAGAATATCTTATTATTATTTTTATTATAATTCATTATTTTTATGTAAATTTTATTTTCATTTTAACTTTTAACTTTTGCTCAAAATTTTAGATGCAAAAGATATTTTGAAAAATATACTAAAAATTTTTATTTTTGATATTATGATTTAAATTATTTTTATCTAAAAATTTTATTTTATTTTTAAATTTAAATTTCGCTTCCAAAAATTTTAGATACATAAACGGTGTTTTAGAAAATTTGAAACACTATTAGTCGACTTCACTTACTTAACCAACATATGTGAATGAAAAATTATCGATGACTACCAGTGTTACAATAAAATAGTTATCACAAATTACCAAGATATTTCTAAGCATATAGTATTCCTAACTTCATTACCATGGTAATACCGTGAATGAAACAATCCTTAAGAGGCACATTAAATGCATTAAATGCCATGCATATTAATTAATCAAAGATTAGCATCATGCTTAGGCTTGCCATCCATATGTACATGTGCTCAACCATGCATGGCTGTAAAACAGATTGTTTCAAATTCATTAAAACAATAAAATCGCTTATTCATATATCATCATTAAACAGATCTTTCCCTATTTACAAACTATTAACTAATGTTTGTTGCATACAAAATCTAATGTCTACATCTAATTAAGTTTGATGCGCAACTATATATTTATATATATAATATTTAATTAAGCCTAAATTTTGTCTTATCATTCATCATATGCAATAGAAATAATTAGTAAAACAGTTGGTAATGAACACATGATTACACATAAATATCTAAAATTTACTGAATTGCCCTTGATGCGGCTATGAGAGTCTATATATAGTGTGGTCTTCTCATTGGTGCCGAGAAAGCCTATTGCATGTTACATGGCCTTTTTGGTTATCTGAGATATTACTTACCATTGCTTTCCCAGTTATATCATCATGAGTTTGTTATTATTTGGATTATTATTAAACTACTAGTTATCATATAATATAGACTTTTAATTTAAGATCATGAATCCATGCATGGCTTTAAAGTGATTGAGGAGACAGTTAAAAAGGAAGAAAGATACATGAGTTCAGTCCATGTGGACTTTTCTCTCTATATATTTTTCTTTATTTCAATGATCACTTAGGGGCGTTTGGTCTGGAGTAGTGGAGTCGAACGCTGCTTTCGCTGGTAAAGTATTTGGTTTGGACGATGGAATGTGAGGTGGGAGACGGAATCGAGGAAAGGAGTTGATGCATGGATGTGTATTCCCTTGTCGTAGAGTAAAAATGGCGATTCTCGATTAACTCTCTCACGGTGACGAGTATATTGTCGCTTGGTGGTAAATACTCTGTCTCCAGTTGTAATTGGTTATATAGATTAGCTTCAATTAATTATTTATTATAATATCAATAATAAATGTGGAAATTAATCAATATTAGCTAGTCATTATTATTATTATTACAGTAATATATTTATTTAAAAGCATATTAAAAATTGGTAATTAATTAATTATTATAGTTAATTATTTGCTAATTAATTAATGTTAACAATGAGATTTTGTGACTTATTAAAATTAAATATTTATTTATAATAATTAATTTTACTTTTTAATATTTAAATATAAAAACATAATCCTCACTGCTCGTTTTGTATAAAGGGCATAATAGTCGTTTTATCGTATTTTTCTGCCTTCCTTATCGATTCGCAATAAAGCTACCTAACTGCACCTCCTTCGACCGACATGGTTACGCTTTTTCAATATAAACTCACTGCTCACTCAGATTCCTGCATTCTCTTTCTCGAGCTCCTTTTCGATTAGACACTTTCATGACCGAACGGTACGTCTTAATGCTAACGTACGCCGTTCACGCATGCCATGAATAGTTTATGTTTCATTGAGTACACATCAGCTAGTGCATAAGGATTATTTATCTTCTTCTGTCATTGTACACCTCACATCCTATGCAATACTATTATATATAAACTTGGAATCATTGATTCTTTCCATATATACTAAGTAATTTAATAGTGCTGCTATTATATTGTGAGGATGATGACAGTGAATCTGATTAAAATACAAAATATAAAATTATATTGTATGTGTTGAGAATAAATCAAGTCTACGTACTTAATCAATTTTCGTGGTGTGAAATGTTTTTGAATATACTAGTAAAACACGAGCTCATCCATTCTAAATAATGTTTGTGTACTTTTCATGATATCAAAATCAAAAATAGCAAGGTATCCAACTCAATCTTCCAACCATGAAAGTGAAGCTAAAACAATAATTAAAAGTTCCTGTGAAAGCACTTTCCATCTTTGATTATATATCTTTCATTTTAGATGATGATGATGATGTATTAAATATATATGTGACTTAGCTAATTGTACCACACAACAATTAGCTGAGTCAGAATAAAAGAAAGAGTAACTTGATAAGATATGGCTCTGTGTTTCAAATGGTTTCCAAATGAAACAAATGAAACCATGGTGTCGTTGATTGGAAACCAATCATACATGTGTTGTGGCAGTGGCAATGAGGCCGCCATCTCTCAATGCTTCACCCTCATTTACATTATTAAAGCCAAGAACCATCTCACTCAACTGCCACAAGCTTGCAGATGAGTCATACATTCTGAATTTTTGTTTCATGATAAATCATATGAAAGTTTCATGAAAAGGATGGTACCTTTTACGGAAAGGCTAGGAAATGAGACACTGGACAAATCTTTGTCCTGAAAAATTAAAAACCAGCATACATATACTGTTCCCTTAAAATAAAATTTCATGATAAGTTCCATTTCTGTATGGCTATATGCTGATTCTTAGAATATCTGCATGATGCAATGGTGCAAATAGTGCAAGCACAAATGCAAACAAGGCATGATTGATGGTGATGTTGAATTTGGATTAAAATTAAACTAATTAATTTGTTATTCAGTCATCATACATATGAACAATGAATCCAGGCTTTGTATAACAGTAACCAGCTTTTGTCTTTGCTTAGTGAAAAGTCTCATGATGGCTCTAGTGTCCATTCTAATTTGGTTGGTGCTGGAACCAGACGCCAGAAGAATAGTAGCCTGCCTTACTTTATTAAGCTCATGAGAAGTTAAATACAGTTGAAGGAACCACTTGGACAACCTAAATAAACTAAATGACTTACATAAGTAATTTACCTGATCCGTTGACAATGGTTCTTCTTTTCCTTCCTCTCTCTTTTTGGTTCGTGTATATCCTTAAAATTTTCTTTTCAAGATCTTTCACTAACTGATTTCCTAGAAGCCACATGTTTTAAACAAGTTCGGGTGAAATACGGGAACCTCTACAAAATGATAAACCTTTTCCACCGTGTTTTTTTATGGATACAGAAATATTCAAACTCTTATAAAACTCTTTATAAAGTGTTGAATTGGAGTCATAGGTTCTAAACAAGTTGGGACAAAATACTGAAAACCTCTACTATAAAAGATTAAAAACTTTCCCAATGGGTGTTTCATGCATGCATAAACATTCAAACTCTTATAGAGTTTTGAATTGTAAAGCCTGTGGAGCAAAATTTGATGTTTATTTCGGTATACCTGTAATTATAATATATACAGGGATATATGTGCAATGCCAACCATTTATAGAGGTAAGTATGCAAAATGTTCTTCACATATTAAAATGCAAAACAATTCTTTAAACATTTATTCTCCAACAACACAAGAACTTTGTCCACAAACAGAGATTAACTGTGGAACATTTTGTGTCACATTAACAATTACAACATCCAATTCATTTGCTGTGAATCAATGGAGTTCTGCTTACAACATGAAATCAGTTTAAATGAAGAAGGATCCATATACAACAACAGTTTCATGGGAAATGTTTGAACAATGGGCTTAAGCATCAGCCAGAAGTGTAGCACCAATGCCGGCTTCTTGATTGACCTTGCATACATGAATAGCAGCACAGACGTCCGTTGTCTCCAGATATTTCTCGATATCAAACAATATCAATGGACCGTAGTGGAAGACGATCTTCTTGCACTGCAAAATAAGGAAAAAGGTTTATAAGTATAAGACCCTTTTTTTGGGAATGAATGTGTAAGCTGATCTAAAGGAAGTTTTAATACATCGCATCGATTCCCTTGCAAGTTCTACCTATATTTTGTATTGTAATGTTTGGGTATCGTGTAAATCTACCCGATAGAGAATGTAGCAAAAAAAAAAACTCACCTCTTGTGCATAATTATCCATTTTGCTGCATGCCTTCAGAAGCACCTCAATTATCTCCAGCTGAGTAAGTTTAGAACAACATACAATTTGTCAATCTTAGATTCATGCATGAATTATCTTCTTACAAATTAAACAAATAGTCTACAGGTCAAAGAAAATTTTTGAGAAAATTGCTCGCAAACTCTTGTAAAACCGGATAATTATTAATATACCTTCATAAAATCATATTTACTTGTATACATCCATAAAACATTCCTACTAGCTTATATATATCTCTAATTGAAAAACAACTCGCAGATTTTATGAAAATATATATTGATTTTGTTTTTATTCCTTATTTTTCGCTTTTTATAAAAATGAATGAAAAGAGTAGAGGTTAAAAATAGTTTATATAAGATTTTTAGTTGACTTTTGGTCTGAGAGTATATAAGTAAATAAGCATGGAATGTAAAGATATATAAACAAATGTCATTTATATAAGGATATACAAGCTGATTTCCCATTTTTCATAAAAATCTACAAGTTGTTTTTCAACTAGAGAGATATATATCAGCAAGAATGTTTTTATGGAGGTATACAAGCAATATATGAATAAAGAGTGCGAGAGGGTTAAAAACTAGTTTATTTTTCACGTAAGATTTTAGTTGACTTTTTGGTCTCGACAGTATATAAGTAAATAAGCATGTTATGTAGAGATACATAAACAAACGTCATTTATATAAAGGTATACAAGCAATTTCCCATTTATGAAGGAACAAGGAAGTGAAAGACCCGAATTTTTATTTCTTGAGGATCGAAGGGCATTTCCACAGTAACATGCTACAAGTGAGCTTCCAAGTTAATTTTAAAAGGGTAACTCCCAATCAGAAACATTATGCTACCTAATAAGATAGAAAGCAAGAAGAAATCATGTCGGCTTATATGAGTAAAGTTCTCTTAGTAAATCGAGGAGGACAAGGAATATCATTATTAATCATATGGAAGATACCAATCAAATGCAATCTTGAGCTAAAATAAGACAAAAACTCATAGTTTTGTTCTGAATTTTACATGCTATGCTCTAATTTGAAGGCCTTTGAGATAAAAGCGGGAGAAATATTGAAATACCTGTATGTCAGGATCTGTCAGTTTGGTAAGAACTTCAACAACAAGATTATGGCAAATTTTGCAGGGGCCATCATGATTTGGAAGGCGCAAAGAAGTCATAATCTCACAGAGCTTGACTTCTTCACAGAATTCCTTTGGTTGTATCTGACTAACCATGACAAAGAACATGGGTACATAGTAATCCACCAACTCAAGACACTGCCAAAGTCATCAGAAGAGCTTTTAGAACATTCAGCAAACATGGCAAAGGCATACAAGTATGAGAAACCGGCTTTTAAGTACCTGATGCTTGAGAGAGTAAAGCTTGGAACAAACATGATGGAGGCCATTGATGATCATAATCTGAGTTTCATTATCACTAAGATAAGATAAAGTCTGACTAGCAAAATCTTCACAGAGTGTGCATATTTGTCCATTTCTTCCAGAACCATTCAGTTTACTCAAGGTTGTCATTTTGTGATCTACATTAATAAATGGAAATGAAGATGGATCACCAGTTTTACACCTCAAAAGTTTACAAAAATATTGAATTCCTATTCCAAACCCTCCTACATACTTACAATATATTATGTATATATATATATATATATATATATATCTGAAGATGGTAATGCAACAAATAAGATCAAGAATCAACTTAAATAAGGAGCATATGAAATCAGCTAAGACTAAAAAGAAAAATGTCAACTAAACAAGGATATAGGGTAAGAAGAAAATTATAGGGATATTTTCCAATATATAACTTTGGCAAACTGGCTGAAACAACATAGATGATTGTCACAGACATTATAGTCAACCTAAACTCAGATATCACCTCAAAGACAAATTTTGTTGGCAAAGTTGATAACTTTCCCACAAAAAATAGAAAATTGATTGGCAGACAATATTCAGAAAACGACAATTCAAGCTGTAACACAACACATCGTAACTATTTGGTTCACAAAATTACCACAAAGATCAGCTCACCATTGATTTCCAAAATCCCTAGATTTCCAGAGACTGCATTGAAACATCCAATTAGCAACAAAAACAGCAGCGAAATACCATGCCTTGAAACCATTGAACCTGACAACCATGAGAAAGCACATCAAGCATGAAAGGAATCAGATAATCATCGAAAGAGATAGCAAAAGATGAACCAGAGGAAGCGAAAGAGAACCGAGAGAGAGAGAGAGAGAGAGAAGATCCACGGCCTCTCTGCTTCGCTTTTGTCCCCCAAATTCTTTGTCGTCTCGTCTGGTTGACCCTGATGTTATGAAGGAAGAGACGAGTTGTGGGCCGTACGATCACCGTCTTGTTTCCGATCTAGAGACAATCATACGGTCAAGTGTTGACATCGCTGGAAAATTTGCTTGCAGACCTCCACAAAAGTTCGTATTTTGAAATTGTGCGTTTGAGTATGTTCTTTCGTGATTATTTTTAAAAATAGTTTTTTTACATATATACCCTTGTAATTCAGTAATTCACTTAATTATGTATTTACTGTTTAATAAAAACACATATCCTAAAAATTAAACTTATTTTTATTCGTTACATATAAAAATTGATGGTTATATAAAAATTGGATGGATACTTAGATTTATTTTTAAATTTTTGTCTTGTTTTTATGCTATATGTCTCATTTTTTTACCATGTTGGCATGCCACTTTAATCATTGATTGTATTTATTCTTCTGGTAGTTGTTGAGCAGATTGATACAGAAATTCAATAACATGCACGTCCACAGCACTTATGATCATTCATAACACATTAACACAGTACACGCACAGAACAAATGATCTAGAATGAATTAAGTAAAACAAATCACTTGACATAAACAAATAGCCTAATAAAATCCCTAAACTCATTTGTCAACAAATGATACAAGAATTTAATACAACTCATAACACTGTACATACACATCACATATACGATCTAGAGTGAATGAAGTACAGTAAAACAAAACCATTTAACATAAAACAACTAGCCTATAAAATCCCTAAAGTCATTGATATACTGGTCTGTCTACTTTGGGCTGCTGCAACTCTGCTTCCTCTTCTTCTTGTTTTTCTTGCTTTGATTAGCCAATATAATTGATCCTACAAAGCCGAACTTCTTTCTCTTTGCAGAGGACTTCTTCTCGTGAGTCCTCGGGGGAGAAATGACATTCTTATTCAGAATTTGGCCGAGGGAAACCTTCAGCTTAACATTAGTATTCTCCTGAATTTCCAAGCCATGATCTTCAGGGCTCAACAACTTTCTGCTAAGTATTTGCCCCAATGTCATCACGCTCTTTGACCGTTCAGGCACGAGCAAACTCAAACCATTCACGTCAAGCATTCGGGAGTCTCTTCGATGATGAACTGGTCCTGCATTCTTGAATTTGGTGGAATTAGGAAGAGACCGCCGTTTCTGGCCATGCTCTGACCTCCACTTCCTCAGAGCTTCTTCAACTGCTAACTTTCCCATGTTTGCAGCTTCTACTCTCTTTAGGGCCTCCTCTAGAACTTTCCGACTGGTTTTCACTTCCTTCTTCGCTTCCTCCACCCTGAGTAGCAACTCCTGCTTTGACTGATTTGCTTCTTCTACTTTAAGCATAGCTGCTTCGATTTTCTTCTTTGATGCTACTTCAGCCTCTTCGGCTTTACGTGTCAGAATGATGTACTCTTCAATCGGGAGCGTCACTGCAGAGGAGTTCTGGAGATCTCCGCTCAAGTTATCACTGTTTGTCAGTGCTTTCATCTCCTCGAGTGCAGAGGCTTCAGCAGCTCGGGCTGCTTCCTCCATCTTTTTAGCTGCTAGCCACCTGACTTCAGCAGTCTTCATGCTAGCCTTTGCCTGCTCGATTTCAGAAGTAAGTTTCGAGACTTCAGATTTAGCAGCCTCAGCCATCTTCTTGAATTGCTCGGTCTCACAGTTCAATTCTTTGATCTTCCTTGAAATCTCAGACGGATCTAGAGACTGGTTACTTTCCGTATCTCTGACTGCTTGAAGCTTCTGTGTTGTTAGGTTCAACTCTTCTTCCAAATTTGCAACCTCAGCAGTATTTGCAGCTAGTTTCTGCCGGGTCTTCTCAAGCATCGACTTCTCCTTCTCTATTTTACTATTAAGCAATTCAATCGAAGATCGAATCCCAGCCAGATCACTAGTTGTCTTGCTCAAACTCACCTTTGCTAACTTCAAATCCATTAAAATGGAACCTGGTGATTGCTTTGATACACCAGCATTCGACCCTATCACATCGACCCCGTCACCAGTATCTTTGGAAGAACATTCTTTCACTTGGGAAACAGTTTCACCATCGGAATCGAACTCTTGACTTTTGCTTGCTTCAGCAGCTTCTTTCTGTAATTTCAGCTTGAGTTCATCAACAATCTTTTTGGTCATTTCCAGCTCTTTTAAAACATCAAGAGTTTCCTTTTCCTTCATAATAAGATCCTTCTCAATTTGCGCAGCTTGTTCTTCGACTTTCATGGCATCAGCCTCATCAAATTGATCATGTTTCTAATCAAAATATATAAGTACATTCAGAAAAACAACTCCAAACAAGCATAGTCAAATAATTCAAATATTCTTATTAACAAACAATTACCATGGAACTGCAATTTCATACCCAAAAAACATCAGAAAAACAACATATTCACTCAAAATGTGAAGACATTATAAAACTAGGGCAACTACTGCATGCATAAAAAAATAGTCTTTTTTTCAAGAGTTCAAAGGTTAACCTAAAATCTCAAGAAACAATTTCCAAGAAACTGAACATCTACGCAGAATAGCATCATAACAACAACAAATTCAGTCAAAAATTGAAGAAAACACTAGAAACCCCTAATTAGAAAGCTCAAAAATTTCAAGAAACAGCAACAAGTACAAACAAATACTCTCAGGAGAGAAAAAGATTCTTGAGCTGCGACTTCCAGAGAGCGCTGCCACCGAATCGATCAACAGCCTCTTTCACTGACCTCGAACGGCGCCGAGGTGTCGATCTCCACCCGCCCCGCCGCCCAGTTAAGGTCTTTCGCCGCCACAGATTCCACGGAAGGGCCTAAACCTACTTCCATTGCGTCCATTTGCTGTGATTTCAGAGTTCGTCGACAATGTGGGCGGATTTGGCTAGGGTTTCGCAAGCTCGAGAAGAGGAAGTGGAGATGAAGAGTGTGAAATGAGAGGATTGGGCGAGAAGAGGGAAAGTAAATAAGAGTTGTAAATATTTGATTTCTTTTTGTGCTGGTAATAAATATCATCCGTTGATTGTGCATCCAGATCAGGACTTGTGAGAATCAACGGTTGGATTGTGATCATTAGATACCCGTTGGCTGCTAGCTGAACGCGAATTACGAGGTGGAAAAGACCGTTGTGGTGCGTGGCGCTGTGAGATTTGATTGGTCGAAAATACCCCTTGAGAATGTAACTGTTGAACTTGGACCATAATTGGGCCTGGTTGAGAGCAAGCTGTGAACACGGCCCAAGCTCTATCAATTTAGGGGCCCATTGATGTTAATTATCCCAATTAATCAGCTGTTAAGAACTTCTCTAATATTTATAATTAAAAATTTATTGATAGTTCTAAAAAATTGAGAAAAATTTGATTTACCTAATCCTAATTAAAACACAAACTAGAAATTTTAATAGTAAATAAAAATAAAACAAGATAAGACATTATGATTTTTTGAGTAAGTGATTGAATTATCATAATTCATTACTAATAACAATTGTATAAGCTATTTGTGGACATTCTCCAAAAATACTACAAGGTATGTAACATAATCTAATTAGTTGTCTTATTTCATCTAGATATCTTATAATAACATATTATAATATATACACACTCATATATAAAAATCAGAATATATATAAAAAATAGGAAAAATATTAATAATCTATATATATATATATATATATGATATTTTAAATATATCGTAATATATAAAAATAGGAAAAATATCAATAAATATATATATGATGATGATAACTAAAACTATTTCAAATAAGTATATTTTTCTTGAATAAGCCTACCAAAACATGTAATTTGACTACCAAAAAATTTGTATTGGACTTGGATTAGGTATGGAATAAAATAAAATAAATTAATTTTTGAGAAATAAAATAAAATATTAAATGTTTCAAAACATATAAAAATAGGGAAAAATGTTAGTAAGCATATATATGATAACCCGACATTTAAATAAGTTTATAAATATTATATTATATTATTTTAAAATTAATGTAATAATTACATGTAATAAATTATTTGAAATATGATTTCATTAATTACATACTATTAGAAGGGTTGCATCTGCATATATATATACGTACACACACACTGTGATGGGTTATATATGTTGAAGCATGATTGAAGGTACGGTGACACCCAGCTTGTCAGGCATGAATCGCATAAGAGCATGGTATCGTGTATGGACACTCGTTCATGTACAAGGATGGGTACGTATGTGTTAGATGTGTACTAGGTGTATGAGTTAAATCCGTAGAAGGAGTGTTGAAAAAGTGTTTATGTACGGTGAGCATCGACTACTCTATACTGCTCTGTATATGTTTGTGCCCGGCCAATGAGGGTTGACAGGTAATCTTAGAATGACCAATAGCTATGGTCATTCTCGTTCCGCCCAATGGGCATCATCACACCCACCCCTTCTCATCGAGGTAAATGAGCACCCATCGCTAAAAATCTTTTAACTGGAAACCCTGATACCTCTCAAACCAAAATCTGACTTACAAATTACAATTTATAACTTTACACCAACTCATGGGATTCAAATACATAAATACAACAAATATAATAACTCAAATTTGTCAGGTACAACCGCTACAAGATCACGATACCAACAAATATAAAGAAAAGTATGGGACCCACTGGCAGTTTTTGGACTTAACCCACTAGCTCGTAAACTTGAACAGGCAATCTAGGGTCTTGCTCCCTCAGCTAGCAGCATTCGAGTTGGTCCAGAGGTGGCTTTAATAATTTCAAATACCAAATACAGAGATATAAAATATATAAATACCAACTTCTCAAATAATTTTTCCAACTTTTCCAAAAATACATAATTCTAGCAAAATGCATTTTTAAAGAACTTTTGAAACATAAATTCATCACAAATCAATATCAAATCAATTTTCTGCAGAGAAAATCCAAATTGTCGTGAGACGATCGCTCCTCCCGAGCGACAAACTGGGCTTCCTTCTCATCACAACAAAACTAACAGTTAATATAAAAATCCAGATCTCAATTCCACAGCCTGGAAAACTCTCACCTCTAGCCTGCCGCCGCTGACTGCGGAGCCGCCAAGCCGCCTTCACCACCTGACGTTGGCCCACCACATCTGCAGGTGGTGGTAGCGCTGGATCCCTCGGCACGACATCATCCAACTGGCACGACTCACGCCTCCCACCTCCCGATCCTGGACAAATCAACACGAGCCCACCACGCCACCTCTAAAAGTAGCGGCCCGCGCGTGGGACCTACACAATAGTCGAAGCCTAGCCCGCCGTACACCATCCAAACCAACATGCAAATGTGGCAATAATACAATCTGTAGCAAATCACATCACACGGTCGTCTTATCCAGGACAAGCATTCGCTATCACTGGAAAACAAACATCATTTCCACAAGAAGCCAATGTCAAAAGTATAACAGTACGCTAAAACCAATAAAATCCAGATCCACGACACCATTCCTATTCCAGGAATGAGAAACCAATTCCACTAAATGTGTTGGTAAAACATTTTAAAATGCTCACATTGATTTCACAAATCATTCCAAATCAAAGCATATATAACCATAGAAATAAATACATGAATCGAATAATTGAATCACATATACATGTATTTTCACTCATTCACAACACTGATATACATTATAATGGGTAGAAAACCGATGTATCAATACGATCGTGAACATCACAAGAAGTAAATATACGATATACCCTCAACATTATACGCTAATTGAAAAAAGAAATACTTAAACAATTATTTTCAAAATACTTAGCCATTAAATAATTATTTCAAAATATTAATAATTAATCAATTATTTAAAATATAGGCCACTACTAACTACCTTGTCCTGGGTTCTTCCCTTGCACTGAAACCCTCCTAAGATCAATAACACGCCTAATAATAATATAATAAAAATAAATATCACATTTAAACCCAAAATAAAATACAACAAACAACAACAGACTCTCTATTGGGCTTCACTCACTCAATCGGTTAAAACCCGCCAGACTTTATATCCAACCTGGCTTTCAATCGCATTTAAACCAACTCAATTTAGTCAAACACGCTAATAATCAACCAATCTCAATTCCATCAACCAAGCTCACAATTGCACTGTAACCAAACTCAATCAAATTGAACCAGCTTCTGAACCAACTCACTTATTGAAACCATTGAACCAACTTGGTTCAGCCCAAACCCTTTAGCCCAAATCAACTAACCCAAACCTAAATTACTCAACTTGATTTGATCAAGCCCAACTTAACCAAATCAATTCAACTCAACCAAATCATTTCTAATTGGTTTGATCCACTAAATCAATTGGTTAAACCCAATAAATTCAAACCATCTTCATTAAAACCTTTAATCATCATCATCATCAACTTAATTAATCAACCGAACCCTAATCTCGGGCACAAGAATTGTTACAAGAATTCCTAAGTAACCCTCATCTCCATTTCAAGCGATTTTCAACTCGAATATGTCAAAACAATTTTATACACTCATCATCTACAATAATTAAACAGTGCTTTTTCAACCCAAATAAATCATTTTTCTTCATCAAATCCAATTAATACACACACACATACATCTAAGTATACCATTAAATAAATCACAATACTTTCAAACAATATCATCCTATTCTCCTCCACGTTACAAAGCTCCATCACTCCCATTTTTTTTTTCTTTCTTTTCTTTTTTTTTAACTCATCGTTTCATGTAGAGTAGAAAGAAACGGTATGAGACGAGCAAGGTAACACTCAAGAGTCTAGATTTTTTCATAATGAAGTTTTCATAAAAATTACATTTAGTCCCTCAAAACTTAACTTTACAAGTCAGTCCCTGCAAAACTCCACAAATGGTCCCTGAATTATGAAATAGTATTCTCAAAAGGTCCTTGAAACTATCAAATGGTCCGAAGTATAACAATATTTCAAAAGGTCCCTACCGCTCTTACCTTTCAGTCCTTGGTTTCCGTAATATTTTATATCAACTTTTTCTATTACTCTTTAACCCAAAATCTTTAAAAACTTTTACACTTAAGTCCTTGTTCCGTCCACTTTCGTTTCTCAACAAGATTACTCAGTAGAAAATTTTACCGCAATCGTAGTAATTCTAATATATTTTCCAACAGATACGTAGCGTCTGGTAATATAATCCTTTCCTCTAAGAAAATTTCCCTCCCTGAATTTCTAAGATGATAAATATGATATCGTTTCCACTTGCTCCAACTGCCTTGTTCCAAATCTGCTCAACAATAATAACAATGTTGTCCTATGTCCAAGTATCTCATTTATGATCAAAGTGAACTGATCTCTTTATATAATGTGTTATACACTGATACAACACCTTCCCATGTACACCGCTCTCACTCCAAAACTCATACAATAAAATAATCTTGTATTTTCCACAATCCAAGAGAAAAGCAACTTATTCCCAAGTAGAAATACATCATACCGAGGATACATTGTGTAGAATACAAACATCTCAAGCACACAAACGATAATAAAAAATATGTATCATTCTACTATTCACGTCCTCATACGCTTCAACCATCCTGTTTTGTCATGCAACAACTTTCCTGCCCATCGCTTCAACCGGCAAGACCATATAGTTAAGACCCATGGCATCATCATACGCAACAAGAAACCCTCGTGAACCCATACCTCCTTCCCTACCTGCATACGACCTCTCGCCTGAAGAACGCTCCAATAGATATTCCTCAGCCCTACAACTATATAGGCCAAAATCCCGTATCCATGGTTACCACATAACGAGTCTGCTGACATAAACACTGTCCATTGTTTCTGTTTGGTTACTGTCAGCAATAATGTAACTGGGAAGATGCCGAGGCAACAAAGAGTAGCCAGAGTGGCACTGGAGAAGCATTAAGGGGTTTCATCTCTTCTTCCTCATTCGCTCCTCCTCCTCTCTCCTTCTCCGCTCCTCCACCTTCTCCTGTTTTTCTTCCCTCTCTTCTTGTCGCCTTCTTCCAGAAATATCTTCTACTCTTTCTCTATTATACTGGAGGAGGTCTCGTCCCTACACTGCCCAAACTGTTCCATTATTAAACCTAAGACACTCAAAATTCCATCGATGAAAAATGGAAGTCCCGATTTCTCCTCTATTTAAACACAATTAAACTACACTTAGAGAGCCGGCCATAATTCATCCAAAGTCCGGACAAATCAAACCTCAATCAATGTCACATCATAACACACCTTTTAAGAATCAATGTAGTGCGATAAAGATGACCTGGGTTACCTCACGGCTAATCTCCATATTTTAAGCATGTACGTCTAGTATCTTTCAAATCAAACTAACAATGTGCCGTAACAAAGAGAATGCCAAATACCCTTCGCAACTTTTGTTAACTTATTTTCGATAAAACCAATTCCAATAAATATCTCAACCCGTGATCGATCACAGCATCGCCCAACCTCTCGGCCACGAAATGTCAAAAACCTACTACCAACCTTATTCCTGGCTACGCAACTTAGGTTTTAACCGCATCGAGACTCTTAATACTTTACTGGCCCTTAACTTTCTGCTCAATCCCTACAAACCCCAAGTTCAGACGACTCTCACTTAGGCTTCGATCACAACCCGACATTTTAAAGAACTTTAAACATAAATTCATCACAAATCAATATCAAATCAATTTTCTAAGAATCCAAATTGTTGCGGAGAGATCGCCTCCTAAGAGCTACAAATGGCTTCGCCTCATCACAACCCAAATAACAAGTAATATAAAAATCCATTCTCAATTCCAATACCAAAATTTCCCCACTTAGCCGGTCATGATTAGACTGGAGCCGCCAAGGTCTTCATAACTCGACAAGCTGGGCCCCACCTATCCTGCCACCCCATCCCGACGATATCTATTAGATCGATGATTACAGAGGCCTGCCCCACCAATACCATCCAAACCAACATGAGAATGTAGATAATACAATCAGATAAATCACATCATATGGTCCTTATCCAGACAAGCATTCACATCAAGAAAATAAACATCATTTCCACAAGCCAATGTCAAAAGTATAACAACGGATAAACCAATAAAATCCAGATCCATATATCATTCCTATTCCGTGAATGAAACCAATTCCACAAATATTGAGTTGAAACATTTTAAAACGCTACTTTAATCAAAGCATATATAACTATAGAAATAAATACAATAATTCAATAATTAAATCACATATACATGTATTTTCACTATTCACAAATACATATAATTATACTAAAACTCGATGTAATTACGATTGTCGTGAACATCAATGAAGAATATAATGTGATACTTAACATTATAATAATTAAACACTATAAAAAGAATACTTAAACAATTATTTTCAAAATACTACCATTAAATAATTATTTCAAAATAATAATAATTAATCAATTATTTAAAATAATAGCCACTACCAACTCACCGTGTCCCTGGCCTTCCTCTGACCAAACTCCCTCCCAAGATCAATAACACCTAATGTTAATAATATAATAAAAATAAATATCACATTTAAAACCCAAAATAAAATACAAAAACAATAGACTTCTATCGCTCCACTCACTCCAATCGGTTAAACCCGACCTTGCATTATCCAATCTGGCTTCAATTGCACTTAAACCAACTCAATTTAGACTAAAACACAGCTAAACCAATCTGAACCAATCTCAATTCCATCGAACCAAGCTCAATTGCACTCAACCAAAGTTCTTTTAATCAAGACCTAACCAAACTCAATCAAACTCGAACCAGCTGAACCACTCAATTCTTATTCAAAATCCATCGGGAACCAACTCCTTGGCTCAGCCCAAAACCCTAGCCCAAATCAACTGAACCTCAAAACCTAAACCATTCCCCAACTTGGATTTGACTCGGCCCCAACTTAACCAAATCAATTCAAACTCAACCAAATCATTCTCAACTCGTATTGATCCAACCAAGCTCCACCAATTTGGTTAAACCCAACAAATCAATTCAACCATCTTCATTAACACCTTTAATCATCATCATCATCACTGTCATCAACTTAATTAATCAAACCAAACCCTAATCGGTGCTACAGTGCAATTGCTACAGTGATTCCGGCACCTCATCTCCATTCTCTGCTGATTTTCAACTCGAATACAAGGTCGTTTTCAAAACAATTTACACACTCATCATCTCACAATAATTAAAACATGCTCAACCTCAAATAATAACTTCATTTTTCTTCATCAAATCCACCAAATACACACACATACATACATAACAAGATAACCCATCAAATATTTCATCACAATACTTACTAAACAATACTTCATCCGTATTCTCCCTCCATCAAGCACAAAGTGTTCTCCATCACTCCCATCTTTCTTTCATAACTCACGGTCTACTGTAGCAGGAAGAGAATGAGAATGGTATGACGGAAGTAAGATGGAACACTCAAGAGTCTAGTATTTTCTCACAACGAGTTTCTGCAGCCAAAATTTACATTTAGTCCCTCAAACTTAACTTACATGTCAGTCCCTGCATCATCACAAATGGTCCCTTGGAATTAAGGAAATAGTATTCTCAAAAGGTCCTTGAAACTACAAAATGGTCCCGAAGTATAACACAATATTTCAAAAAGGTCCCTACCGCCTTACCTTTCAGTTCTTGGTTTCAAAATATTTTTATATCAACTTTTCTATTACTCTTTAACCCAAAATCTTTAAAACTTTTACACTTAAGTCCTTGTTCGTTCTACTTTGGGGTTTCAACAAGACTACTCAGAAAATTTATCAGAATCGGTAATACCTCAATATATTTTCCAATGTATATGTGAAAAGGCTCAGGATTACGTATTCAGGCTTTTTGTCTGGAAATTACGCTTTAGAAGATAAAAAGGTGTGAGACCGAATGTTGGTTGGTTGATGCAACATCTTGAAAATTCCTCTCCCACTATCTATTTTACAAGTTTGTTACATTAGTTTTCATCGCTTCTTTAGAGGCATTTGTACAAACACTAGAATATTCTTCATCTTGACTTACAATCGCAGCGTAGCCTCCGATATGGCAGCCAACAACAATCCAGCTGATACCTCGCAACTTCCTCTGATCGTGGCTTGGGACACGACTATAGAGGCGGAGTCTTGATGAAGACGTGTGTCTGGTCTCAAGAATTATGGGACCTTGTAAGTATTGAGACTAAAGATGGCTAACCGACAGTGGAATAAGAAGAAAGATGCCAACTAGTTGAGCATCATTCACAGCCGATTTGTTTTCGATCAATGAGGCAAAGTCTGGCCCAAATGTGATGATTCAAAATAATATCATGGAGCACCAAGATGCATGGCATCGGTAGGAAGCAGTCCTTAGGCAAAACTTGAGACCATTCAGATTATTGCTCGAGGAGGGTGTCCATCGTGAATCAAACCGCGGACTAGGATACAAGCTTAGGCAAGAGAGGCGGGCTAAAGGGAGTCCTGCATCCAAAGTTCGACTTTGTCGTAGCTGAATAGAAGAGATGAAGGACATACAACACTCACAATGGATGAGTTAAGCTGGTCACTATAAGCTCATGGAACTCGAGTGAATCGGTGGAGTAAAGGTCGAGAAAGAGCATTACACGCTAAGTGGTGAGGCCATCGTTTCCTCTTATAACAAAGGGCAACCTCTAGTTCGGGAAATACATTGGAGAGAGGTCGTAGACCATTTGTTCAAGTAGGGAAGAGGTAGAGCTGGTCGTGGTAGGGCTTTTGAAACAAAAGCAATGTTCAAGGCTTACTGCAAGAAGTTCTACATGTGAAGGTCATAAGGTCATGAGAGAAGCAACCTGAGAGGGAGTACTCCTATCAATAAGAAAAGGAGGCCAATAATTTATTCATGGCTAGTAAGCACTGTAAGAAGCAAGAATTTTGGTCCGGCTTTGTCGATTCCGACGTTTGAATCACATGACCGAGATAGCTTGTTTAGTTATTCGATGAATCACGTATGGTAAGCGTTAGGGGTAATGGAAAAGAAATGTTGGTGCATGGAGTGGGTACTGTAAGCATTAACACTCAAGGTGGAGAGCAAAAGCAACTTCAGGGTGTCCAATTCGTTCCAGGTTTGGCTCACAATTTACTTAGTGTTGGACAATTACTCACTAAGGGTTATACTGTAGTATTTAACCATGATGAATGTATCATTGGTCATAATAAAAATAGAAATCATGTTATCATAATTCAAAGGACAAGAAACAATATGTTTCCTTTGAATGTTGCAAGTATTGAAAGTTAAATGTGTCAGAATGCCGCATAAGCTATAATCGGTGGCACATTCACCTGACACCTAAACCATGTATGACGAACTCATGGGTTTAGAAAAGGATGGCATTTGCTTTACCAATGCTAAAGCAAGATAGTGATTAGTGAGGAGGCTGCCAATACACCAAGAAACAACTTCTGAGTGGCTCCTAAGAGCAAAGTCTAGCCTTCAATCGGTATATGGACCTATGTGGTCCCATGAGTGTAAACTCTTTAGGTGATAATTAAGTATTTCTATTTAATTGTTGATGACTATAGTGTGGTATGGGTATATTTTCTAAAAGGTGGATGGGGCTAGATGGCGCGAAGCTTGCTCAAAAATGGGCATTTTCTAGTGAAATTCTGGGGAGAAGCTGTATCAACGACAGTGTACTTGATCAATCGTGTCCCTACTGCATCAGAAAAACAAGACTTCTATAAGGCTCTACATGGTCAAACCATCCGTAAGTCACCTTTAAGGTGTTTAGGCATTGCATTTGCACTCATTTCTACTATAAGCTTTTCACAAACTTGATGAGAAGTTAGAAAAGTGTGTGTTCATTGGGTATACATTAGAATCAAAAGCTTATAAATTATATAACCCGGCCTTGCAAGGTTATAGTGGTAGGGATGTGGTGTTTCATGATCAGGGTGAGCGGGATGCTTATATGGGAAGGAGCTAGTGGTCGAGTTCATGATGATCAAGAGTCCAAGATGTTCTACATGATACTAAAAATGCCGGAATGCAAGAAGTCAGGAAAGTTCAGCCATTTGGGACCAACCTCGGTAACGAGAGAATGTTGGTTGCGCCCACCGACCTGGCCGCCACCCAGGGAACACTGTGCTACTTGTCGACATCTACAAAACATGACTTTTGCATTGAAAATATAGTTGACCCAATTGAGTACAAGGAAGCAGTCAAGTTCAAGGTATGGCAAGAGGCCATGGATGCTGAAATTAATGCAATTAAGAACAATGATACATGGAGTTAAGTGTGTGAGTTACCAAATGGGAAGATAGCAGTGGGCTTTAAGGGATCTTTCAAGACCAAGGCAGGAATGCAAAAAGGGCAAAATAGTAAAAGCTTAAAGCAAGAGTTGTGGCAAAAGGATATCTCAACAAAGAAAATAGGCTACAAGATGAGGTTGTTTTCACCGTTGGCTCACTGAGATCGCGAGGCTTATACTCGGTCTCGCTTGCTCATTCTGTGTGATGGTGAAAATGTTTCATTTTGGTGTTAAATCATCTTTCTTGCCTGGAGAGAAATTTCACAAAGAGGTGTTTGCTAATAATCCAGTATGGGTATGAGATTGAAGGAGTAGAACACATGGTCTATAAGTTAAAGAAGGCACTTTTATGGGCTGGAAGGAGGCACCCAAGGCATGGTATTTCAAAATTGATCAACACTTCAAGGAAGAGTGGATTCAACAGAGTGAGAGTGAGCATACCTCTATAGTAATTAAGGAAAGAAACGGAGAAGTTCTTGATCAATCTCTATGTTAATGACATCTTGTATACCGCCAGCCTTCTTCTTCCACTCTACTCGAAGAATTCAAGAAAGAGAAACGATGGGAACCCTCAAGATGACCGATTTAGATGTTTAGGAAAGAGATGAGCGGCTTCCTAGGATCGAAGCACGACAAGGTTCAAGTGGCATATTCATTAGTCAAAGAAAAGGCTAGCAAGACTCAGTCAAGTTTATGTAGCACGGACCAGCTGCAAACCCGTGAATGCATCGAATGTCGGGTCAGTGGAAACGTAAACACATTCCAGTATAAGGTGATGGCTGAAGAATTTATAGATCCAAGTTTGTTTTAGGAGTTTCGATTGGGAAATTACTTTATTGCTACCATCACACACAAGGCCAAACATCGCCTGAATTATCTCATCAAGGTTCAATGAGTAAAACCCAAGAGAAATTCAATTCGGGCAGTGCTTAAACGAGTCGTAAAGGTACTCTCTGCGGTAGGAACCAAGGGATGTCGGCCTTTGCATTCACTGGAGATGAGGACGTTCTAGTGCTCGACAACAACTGGGAGTGGTCTAGAACCCGATCGGCAAGAGCACTACATAAAGCTGTTGTCAAGCGACCGGGCTCGAGTGTCAGGTCTCATTGGGATCGAAGAAGCGTGGAGATCGCGTGGCCCCATCAACCGCATGCCGAGCACATTGCTTGCTACCGTCACGCAGCCTACCAAAATTGTTTCGGATTAGTAAGAGTCATGCAAGAATGTGGGTGAGTGTGACAAAGTATTAGCGCAACTTATGCGAAAGGAGCAACGTATCAACAACTGCCATCAGCAGAACTTCTTCACACCATGGGAGGACAAAGCACGAGATGGAGGGTTTCATTTCATCCCAAACCCAGTAAACGAAGTGTTGATCTTATCGATCCATCACACGCACGTACGCAGAAGCTCGCGACATGTTTACCTAGCCTCGCCTGCGGAGAAGCATCCGAAGCGACGAGGGAAGCATGCCTCGATCGTGCACTTCAATCAGAGTGTTGTTGAGCATGATCGAAGCTGCGACGCGACACGCGCTCGCCGCTGAATCGAAAGAGCGCTGGTATCGCACGATGGACCCGTTTCATGACGTATGCGATGCAGCGTAAGTGTTAGTGTATCGTGTATGTTAAATCCACGTAGAAGGAGTGTTGAAAAGTCTCTATGTATGGCGAGTCATCGACCACTCTTTATGCTCGTGTGTATGTTTGTGCCCGGCCAATTGTGCTAAGCAATCTTAGTGGAACGACTCACAGTTATGGTCATTCCTCGTCCGCCCAATGGGGGTACTCTCTCTCAGGTTACTTTGTCTTTGTCTGGAAATTACGCTTTTAGAAGATGAAAAAGGTGTGAGACCTAATGTTGGTTGGTTGATGCAACATCTTTTGAAAATTCCTCTCCCACTATCTATTTTACAAGTTTGTTACATTAGTGTTTACATCGCCTCCTTAGAGTGCATTTCTACAAACACTTGTAGTTCCGCTAATATTCCTCGTGGAGTATTTTTATCTGCACTTACAATAATATATGTATAAAATATTTAAACCATCTAATATCAAATAATATATATTTATCTATATATATGTGCATTTTGGATTAAAGCGGTTTCATTGTCGCCCAAACAAAAGTGGAAAAGATCTTATATTATATTATTTTTATCATTATTAAATTAGTTAATTGATTTTGATACACACTCTATGTAATAATAATTATCAATATTTTAATATATATAAATAATATATAAATTTGTGGATGAATAAACAAAAATTATTTTAAACTATAAAGATTTCATATCATATTTTCAAAATCTCTTAAAATCATACTAAAATTTTGGGAAAACTAAATTCATAATTTTAAAAATTGTCTATATTTGAAAAATAATTGTATAGATAATTTCGAAACCGACAAAACTTTGATTTATTAGAAGATTTCATATACCGCATCTAAACATAAAATGCTCAGTGGTGCCTAATCATGTGAATTGGAACTGAAGGTCGCGGTGATTCCCCGTAATGCCATATCGAGTAAATATTAATTATGCTCATGGCTCGCTGTAATAGTACTAGACCTAGTTATTACAAAACTTGGAAATCAAGTATCCTCTAGAAACCAAGGTTATTTCTGCAGAAATAATGGCATGGCATAATATTTTTATTCCACTTGTAATGACTTTAACGACTTTTAACTCCTTCCGACACACAGCATCGCTAAGTTTCAACAAAGCGTAATATCTTTAAACGTATCATACTGCATTTCGACCATCAACAAGAGCCAAGGTCAATTCTCTTCATGCATAACTTTACGTTGCGCAGAGTTAAGGCAAATCGTAGCCGATTGAAAATATTATATGCGTGCAGACGTAGAGCCAACCAATCCACCATTATGTAAATGCGGCTTTCAAAGAGGTCTTTTGAAAATCTGACTAGACATACTGTCTCTAAAACTCTGAACACCAACTATACTGAAGCTCTAATGCTTAATACTTAACTCCATTATACCTAACTAATCTTTTATAACCTATTATTAGTATTAGCCTTTTACTCATTTTTATCCTGCGGCATCGCATCGGTATAACACTAGTATATATATAACCAGATAGCTGATCATAATAAAATATTTATGTACTAATCGAGCACGGCACTCGATATTATTATATAAATGGAGTCAAATTTCTAAAACTGAAGCATGATATGTGCCGAATTATATTTTTATATATTATGATCTCTATATACACCAAAGTCAAATTATTTGTAGCTATAATTAATGCTTTTAATGCCATAAAAAATTATATTCATAAGCTTTCAAGCATTGCTCATGCTTTTTCACTAGTAATTTAATTTGAATACTACTACCCTTTTGTGTTTTTTTATTCAAGAAAAAAAAAGAGAAAGTTTCCCTTCGATGCATTATGGGTGTTTGACTTAGAATGGAATTTTGTTTATTGTTTGGTGTTTGTCAATGGCCATCATTAATGGGATTGGATCAATCAACTCAAAATCACTCAGCTCAAAAGCTTAATTGAATTTATAAAAATAATATAAAATTAATATACTTAATAAAATTTTTAATATCTATTTTAAAATATTATGATAATAGACATGAATTAATGTTTCTACTGATTTCACCTAAAAAAAAATCTTCATTTATCATGTTAAATTGAAGGGTTATGTAC
>NC_052477.1:28510302-28559070 GCF_009730915.1 Dioscorea cayenensis subsp. rotundata
AAATCTTGATGGTTAAGTGGTCATTGGTGGCGGATCGCTTTATTAGAGCAGCCATGAGTGGTGAGAGTTCGAATCATAGGGTGAGGGTGCGTTTAAGAATTTGAGTGAGTGGTTGTGTTACGGGTGGTGCCAGCGTTCGTGTGTGTGGGGCTCACCCCGATTCTTCTCAGGGGTTTATGCAGCCTCACGAGCTTTTAAAAGTCGCTCATCTTAGAAAAATCTTTGAAATACCTACTGGGTAAATAGCGGTGAAGATTATCTTTGGCTTCTATTAGTGTTGGTATGATCATTGGTTTAATAACTGTGCACCTAGCTAGTGTAGCTGAAACTTTTTTGGAATTGCAAATCCCTAGCAATATTGATCCCAGAGTTCCTCTCCTTAACCCATTATTCTAGCACCGCCAAATTGGAGGAGCTTTACTCGAACATCTCAAGGCTCTCACTTGACTAGGACAACCACAAAGTCTAGTGTTGAAAAGGTAATAGATCTTGTAAAAATCATTTAATAGGCTGAAATGACCGGGCTTGACAATGTGGAAGGGATTTTATCCTTGCAAAATAATTTTTTTTAACCTAGTTATTAATCTGAAAGAATAAAATTATAAAAAACCCTCAACAACTTGTTTATTCATTGTTGTAACAGGCTTTCAACATCAACATGCGTGCTATGAACGGCTATGGAGGAGTATGTTAATCACTTTTTCCTTAATTGTCCATTTTCTTCTTATATATGGACACTTTGGTCGCATATTTGGGTTCTCATGGTACTTTATCACCGTAGAAGTGTGGACCACTTGGATGGAATTGCTTTTGGGGCACATGAGAGCTTCTAGTATGAGCAATGTTTTGGAATTTATTATTGGACCAAAACAACTATATATTCAAGTGTCACTATCTCTCATGTAGGTCAATTTTAATCAAATTTGATCGTATAAAACTTCTTGAATATTTGCAGCGCATGCAGAGAAGAGTATTAAGGTAGTGTTTGGATGACGGAATATGGTTGAGAATGGGAAAGGAAATTTTAAGTAGGGGATATGAATGAAAACTTTGAAGAGGGGATGTGAATAAAAATTTTGTTTAGCTGGAGTGAAAATTTATTGAGAATGTAAAAGGTTAGAAAAGAATATATGAGAATATTACCATTATACATATTAATTTAAAAATAATATTTATATATGAAATATGGTTTAATTTTTATATATAAATTAACAATAGTATTTATAATTATGTATTAAGTTATGTAATAATCATTCAATCTAATTATTATAATTAATTATTTTAAAATAATTAAGATTTTTTTTCTGTAGATAATATCAACCCTCAAACCTCTCTATCCCACCTCATAAGGCTACAAAACCCTCTAACTTCTCTTTCAGAGTAAGAACGGTAAAGGAAAGAAGTTTGCAATCAAGAGTCCCATGAAGGCTTTCAAGACGGATCCTTCCTAGCAAGTTAAAGTAGACAAAAGGACAAAACAATTCATTTAATAATAATTTTTATTGCGTGAAATATTATCAATTTCATTGTAATAAATTTAATTATTATAATGAACTATTTAAATTAATGGATTTTATTATAAATATATCAATAATCCCAAACGAGAATTACTCATCCAAAGTTTTAATTTTTTAAGTTGTTACAAAAAAACTTAAAAAAATTAAAAAAAAGTTAAAAAAAAATTATGCATAATATAGGAGGGCAAAAATATCTTTTCATAATACAGGAATGACCATTGGCCCCAATATTAGGGGTAATAGCTATTACCCTGATGAGGGGAGTTATATTCCCCTTCCACTCTCCCAGGGGTATTAATGCTAACTCAATGGATGGCAAAACGTGGGTATCCATTAGGATTAGTAATCATCCCCTTCAAAGGGGGATGATTACTTGCAGCAAAAAGTATCCTAAGTTAGAGGAGGCTATCTTAAAAATTAAAAACAATATCAACTTTCTTAGCTCACTCTCCCCAAATATTGGAGACATGACAACCAATAATATCAACTTTCTTAGCTCACTCTCCGCAAATATCCAAACTCGACTCGTTCCGTAGTTTCCGACCAGATCCATCCTAAATGGGACGATTTTTGTGTTTTTTTTATTTTACTTTTATATTTTACTAATTTAATTAAAAAAATAATTTATTCTAATCTAATTTTATTGATAAATATTATATATTATAGGAGGTTGATAAAAAAATATCGCAATTTCTTCCCATTTTTAATTGGTTATTTGTACTTTTACATTCATAATTATATAAAGTAAAAAAAATTGGCAAAGCAGGGCAGGGTATGAAGAAAAATCTTGGTAACAGTTGTGGCATTTAAAATATTACTGTTTGAGCGGAGTGGGGTGGAGGCAGGCACAGAGATGGTTCAGGCGGGACGATGGTAGTAGAGGCCTGTCTTGAATCCACCCCATCCCATTACCATCCCTACAACTAAGCTATAAAAATATAAAAATTCATCTTGGTGTTATCCAAGACGCGTGTGGAGCAAAACTCAACGCCACCCCATGCCCTCACCTTACGCGGACATGAGGTTTGATCTCAGGTCCTTCGGAAATAAACGACCTATGCAAGAAACTCAGTACCAATTGACCCAAAGGCTGTTGGCCCAATAATCTTTTCTATTCTAAGCTATACACTTGTGTAAAACCATCTTACACCAATGGCATGTAGAAGTTTTTATTTATTTTTTTAATTTAGTTGTACTATCATATTTGACTGTCCCGTTTGATATTACATTAATTCTTTTAAAAAAAATATTAGCACTATTCTATTATTATATATATAACTGTTATTATTTTTAATAAAATTATGATTTGGTCATTTTAATTAAAAATATATAGTTGAATTGGCCACTTTTGCTTCAATCCTATGTTATTTAGAAGCACTGTAAAAAAAATAAATATTTTTTTGAAATTTATTTACTAATTTTATAAAAATATTAATATTAATTAAAAACCAATGAAATTAAAGTCTAAATAAAACCTTCAATTTTAAAAACACTAACTTTACTTAATATTAATATTAATTAACTCAAAAAATCAACTCCAAGTTTTTCTTTAATTATTAAAACATCTATCCCATCACTGTGAACAGAATCATTGACAGATACAAAACAAACCATGCTAGCTGTTCTCTGTCTTCTTTGTCATCTCCCATCAAACATAATCATTAAAAAAAATAAATAAATAAATAAACTTTCATTCATCATGCTCATCTCTATCATTCAAATTACAACAGTGACAAAAGAGAAGCGCAAGCAATGAACCAAGAAAGCAAGAAAGAGTACATGGTTCAAAGCATGAATACAATAATCTTCACAACCATAGTACTCATCATCCTCATCATCCTCATTAAACTTCTCATCTTCTCCAAAACTCAAAACAAGAACAAGATTAAGAAACCACCAAGTCCCACTTCACTCCCAATCCTTGGTCACCTCCATCTCCTCATAAACAACAAACAACCACTCTACAAAACTCTCACTCAACTCTCCAACAACCATGGCCCCATCATGCTCCTCCGTTTTGGCTTTCGGCGCCATGTTCTCATCGTCTCATCTTTCTCCGCTGCAACTGAGTGCTTCACCAACCTCGACATCATATTTGCAAACCGTCCCAAACTCCCCTCCGAAGGTCATCTAACATACCACTCTCGGCACCTCTTCTTTGATAGATTTAGTGGGTGTGTGTGAGTGAAGAGTGTGAAGAGCTTGAGAGACAAAAGAGTGAAGAACAGAGAAGAACAAGTATGAGAGTCAAACTTGAAACTTCTTATTGCTTGCTCATTTTGCTTACACAGATATTAGCACATATATATAGCTGAGTCAATACTGACACAGCTTACAAACATTAAACGCTACAAACAAAAGATAGAGACAACTTGCACTAGTATGGCGCGCACTGTTGTCATACAGGGTACGACCAGACATAAAAGCAAAGCACTTTGTATCTAAAGACCAACGGTTTCTTCTGAGTATCCATCAACATTCTTATGGTCCTCACTGGCGTAACATTTGCCGCATCGTCGCCGTCCATCTCTTCTCTTCAGCGAAGCTCAACTCATCATCCATCATCCGTGCTTCAGAGACACATGCACTTGTCCGGCGCTTGTTCAAAGGTGGCAGTGAGTTCAAGAGAGTGAATATCAGGACAGTGTTGCATGAGATTGTGTTGAATGTGATGATGATGTTGGTGGCCGGAAAGAGGTATTATGTGGATGAAGGTGTAGGTGCGGATGTGGATGAAGTCAAGTGGTTTGAGGAGATGGTGGAGGAGACGTTCAAGCTTAGTGGGATGTCAAATGTCAGGGATTTCTTACCGGAGTTGTTGAGGGTCGTGGATGTGCATGGAGTGGAGAAGAAGTTGGCGAGGTTGGAGAAGATGTGGGATGAGTACTTGCAGAGGTTGATAGATGAGTTGAGAGGCAAACTTGGCAATGGAAATCATGATAATGAGTCCATTATTAGAATGACGCTTATTGGTACTTTGCTATCAATGCAAGAAGATGAAGACCCAGATTATTACACTGATAATCTCATCAAAACACAAGTCCTGGTATATATATAATCACTTAATTTATCACTTAATTTATTAACTAAATATGTATTCATATGAAGATATATAATTATAATGTTGTTTATGCAGAGTCTTTTATCTGCTGGAACGGATACATCATCCGCGACGATAGAATGGGGATTGTCACTGCTAGTAAACCATCCTCAAGTTTTGAAAAAGGCTCAAGATGAGATTGATGAACTTGTAGGACATGACAGACTAATCAAAGAGTTTGATATCCCTAACCTTCCTTACCTTCATTGCATTGTGCTTGAAATTCTTAGGCTTTATCCTGCAGCACCATTACTTCTCCCTCATGAATCATCTCAAGAATGCAAGGTCTTCGGCTTTGACATCCCTCGTGGGACGATACTAGTGGTGAATGCTTATGCCATGCATATAGACCCGGAGATATGGGAAGATGCATTGGTGTTTAAGCCTGAGAGATTTTTAGGTGGAGAGGAGAAAGTGAAGAAGATGATGCCTTTTGGGATGGGGAGAAGGAGGTGTCCTGGTGAAGGACTTAGTTTTAGGCTTGTTGAGTTGGTGCTTGGGGCTCTAGTGCAGTGTTTTGAGTGGGAGAGAGTTGAGGATGAGGAGGTGAGCATGGAGGGAGGAGCTGGTTTGGATATGCATAAGGCTATGGCACTTGAGCTTATGTGCAAACCTCGTCCAGATTTGATTGTTGTTATCTCTGGACTTTAAATCTTTAGAAGTGTTTTTTTGTTAAGTTAAATAAGTCACATAATTCAATGTCACTTTTTGAGTTGGATGGAAATAAAATACCAATCTTCTTTCTTATTTAATGTATTAAAATTTTATTTATGATAATAAAAATGTTTGGTGCTAATTAAAAATGACATTTTGAAGTAATTAATTAAGGGGAGAGTGTGAATACCAAATATATTATATATAGCTGTTGTTACATTTATTTTCCAAGCCATCTGTTAGTTCCGCCTGGTTTGTGGTTTAAAGAACACTCAAAAACACTTAAAGTTTAATCACACAAACCAAGCAAGAAGGAGACACACAAGATTGGTAACCCAGTTCGGCGTCTACTTGCCTACGTCTGGGGGGGCCAAGCCCGGAGATAAACAATCCACTAAAAGAGGTGAAAATGCATGAGTACAAACACTTGTCACTCACTCTCTCAACAATAAAGATCACTACCCTCTCTAGATTGTCTAGTGCTCACACACTCTCCTTCACAAGTCACCCTTACAATCTACGAGCAAAGTAGCTTATATAGACGTCTCAACGTCCCAAAAATAACACATTCATCTTTTAGAATCTCCGCGGTTACTAATGTAAATCTTTCGAAATTAGCTGTTACAACTCCTATTGCAACATAAGTTGCAACATGGCCATGACTGCTGACTTGACTGAGTTCTGGTTACGTTGCGGACGACCTCAAGACCCATCAACCTCCCGGTCATGCTTAGTCTGATTCGATGCAGTCAAATCTCCCGATCCCAACTGCCGGCAACTAGCCTACCTCCTCAGTTCCTCATCACGCAGTCCCCTCACAAGGGGCGCACGTCCTTGTGCGTCTTCATGAAACTTTCCAAACTTAGTCTTCAAAGATTCTCCAAACTTAATTTTCAATTCACCCAAGTTTGGTCCTCAAATCTTCCCAATAATAGATTTTCAATCAATCAACTCAGTCATGCCAATAATAGGCATGTCTTCAAATCTTCAATCATATCTTCAAATAACCTTCATCCATATTTAATCTTCAATTAAATCATCTAAATATGATCTTGAATAACTCCACCAAGATCTTCAAGATATTTGCCTTGCAAGCCAAAACTCTTTGTCATGTCATCATGCTTTGCCATGTCACACAAGTTGCCATGTCATCTTGACTATGTGTCAAATTATACCAAAAATAGTGCGATTGCACTAACACCATCTTTAATTTGGATTATTTGGTTGGAAAAATAACCATATTTTTTATTATCGCTTCCTCTCACCTAAGTCAATTCCTATTAAAATCAATTATAAGATTCTTCTATAGCTCTTTGTAGATTAGATGCAATAGTATTTTTAGTGGAAAAACTTTGTCATGATTATTAAATTGAGGCCCTACTTAAGTTTATCCACGATCTCAGGGATATGTCACACTAGCTCACATTGAGCAAAAGAGTTGGTCTCTTTTGCCCTCTTCAATAGCTCCTGCAAACATTTTCTTGTGTGCTCATCTTGTCTATTTTGGGTTTTCTTTTATTTTACTTAATACTCTTTATTTTTTTTTCATTTATATCCAACATAATTATTTGTTTATATCTGCTCTCACTACTTTCAATAAAATTATTTTTTTTATAAAAAAATATATTTATTTTCCATTGAAAATAACAAAGAAGTAAATAGACAGCTTGTTCTTGATCGCTGCAGCTGTAGTCAATCAATACTAACAAAAATACAAGTTCAATATATGAAATAAATAAATTGATCTAATAAGTGTATATTGGAAAGGCAAATTATAGACAATCAGTATAAGGTGGCCTATTTGACCAACAATTAACCAAGTCTAGCTATTTGACTTTATACACGCACACATATATATATATATATATATATAAAGATAAAAGAAAGTTTTTCTTGTCATGGTGTGTGCATTTGCTAAAGGAGAACAGAAATTTGAGAGAAAAAGAGGCAAAGAAATAAAAGCTTGGTGTTCCTGATCAATAGTCTTCTGATGCCCATTAATCTTGAAATTTCTGCCGCAAAATCTTGTCACTCTTTGAATCCGGCTTGCAGGACTTAGTGTGCAGATAAATAACCGCACACCCATAGTGCATAGCACAATAGACATGTAATACCTCAGAACCTATCTCAAAGCAAACATATAATATAACAGAACTATAATTTCAAAGGTTAAGATCAGAAATTTACAAATTTCAAAATTCTAACTTCAAATATAAGTTGGTGTTCTATACATAAAACAAATATTCACACAGATAGAATAACAACTCAAATTTAGAAATGATCAAAAACACAATCTCTCGCCATCTCACTAAGATGTCTATTGTACTGCTCACTTTGGATTTAAAAAAAATTCAATAATAAGATTATGAGTTTGATAACCCAGTAAATAACCCAGTAAATAACCCACTAAAAATATTGGGATCATGTGCAATTCGAGAATTAAAAAAAAAGAAACAAATAATATCAAATAGCACATATTTGTCACACCCTGAACCCAGTTCGTCGGACCTGGTGCGCAGACAAACGACTGCAGATCTACAGGGCGTGAACCAAGTAAACCTGCAAGGCCTCAGAACTTGCACTACAATAAAAAATGCTATTTGCGACACGAATTGCAACCATTTGTGACAAAAAACCAAAAACGTTGCAAATTTAATCAAATTGCGTCGCAAAAAAATGACCATCCAAGAATGTCACCAATTTTGTTGCAAAAGTTTTTGCACCTACCATGTAATGGTTTGCGACACAAGTTGCAACACATTATTTGCAACGATCTATTGGTGTCGTAAACTTTGTCACAAATGTTGGCACCTAGCATGCAATTGGTTTGCGACACATTATTTGCAACGATTTTTGGCCGTCAAACTCGTGTCGCAAAATTTGAATCCGTTGGGTTGAACTTATTATCAATTTTATATCATTAATTATTTCAGTTATTTACTATGAAGAATGGACACGGATACGGGGACATGACACGACAAGATACGGACACGGCGACACAGTAATTTCTAAAAAAATTAAGAACACGTGTATGGCGGGACACGCATATATATATATATATATATATATATATATATATATATATATATATATATATATATAATGTAAAATATTCATTATAAATATAAATAATTATATTTATTGTTTACATATAAATAACTTTTATAGTAACTCTCTTGCAATTATGCTAAAGAAAAAGTCTTCAACAATAATAAAAAGTCTTCTTTTATTCCTCTTATTTCCAAAATCAAACCCATACTGAGTCAGGTCAAATTAAATATCTCTTGTAAATTTATTATTGACATTCGCCAATTATAACTAATTAGCTACTAACTTTGTATTGAAATTAAAATTATAAATTAAAATTTTAGATGTTACAAAATTATATAAAAATAAACTCATATGTTATTCAAGTTTTTCTCAAACAGCTGGAAAGGACTTAAACTGAATATTCATTCATTACCCCCTTCATTTTTTTTTTAATTATTTGCCATCATAGTGCAAAGAACCCCAAATGCCTTACATATAATTAATACCTTAAATACTTTATGGGTTCCTGATATATATATATATATATATATATATATTCAAAATGAAAGATTTATTTATTTATTTTTTAGATGACAATACATTAATTTTTATTTTTATTTTTTAAAGTTCTATAGTTTCATATGTGTCAATTGTTAATAAGTAATTTTACAATTGAAACCCATTTTTAATATTTTGCATTTAAGAAGGAAATTTCATCATGGCATATTAGTATAATTTTAAAATATATTTAAATATATATTTTTTAAATAAAGGCACAATAATATTGATTTAAGCCTTACAAAAAGTCTAGGGGGATCATGTAGCCAAGTCAAAACCATTTGAGGACTTTTCACCACTTTTCTCCTGCTAATAATAATCCGTAATAATAAATAAGCACACAAAGGCCCATAAGAGACAATCATAAGTTGGGCTTTGTGTTTTGGGCTTTGTTGGGCCGACCCAATCCCAAAATATCACTATAAAAGGAAGCTCATTCCAGTGTTCTCAAAACCCTAGCCGCTGCCGGAGCTCCGACAAGAATGGTAGTTTTCTCGCGCTTGGAGAGCTTCTTCAAACCCTAGATCTCATGCATTTCTCTCTCTCTAATGGCTTCTTCTTCTCCACTGTGTCTTGTAGGGTATTGATCTCGTCGCCGGTGGCCGTAGCAAGAGGGTCAAGCGCACAGTTCCCAGGTTTGACAATGTTTATCTCAAGCTTCTCATTAAGGTGAGATTAGTGTTGATTTTTAGATGATTTTTTTGGTTGATTTGGTGAGTTTGATCTTGATGTGCTTGTTTCGTATTAGCTTTATCGGTTTCTTGTGCGGAGGACGGGGAGCAAGTTCAATGCCGTGGTGTTGAAGCGGCTTTTCATGAGCAAGACCAATCGGCCGCCGATCTCGCTTCGTAGATTGATTAAGTTCATGGATGGGAAGGTCTGGATCTTTTTGGTTTCGATTTTTTTTTGTGATTTGGTGTTTCTTTGTTGATTTTTTTTTTTGGTTATTTTTTGTGGAATTTTTTCTAAATATATACATTTAAAATTTTGTTTGAGAGATAGACGATCATTTCCATAGATGATTCCAATCAAATGTGATGACGTAGAACATGAATTCTGTCTTGTCTGTTTGAACCTTGACAACATGAATTTCTATATGATAGCGTGAATGTTAGCATCAAAGAATGAATCCTAAATATGGCACCAAGTTTCCCATGATCACATCAACCCCATACCTTTTTTGAAAGTGGCAAAAGTCCTATATGAACTACATCTCCTATGTTCTGCAATGTTTGACAAACAATCAATTCCGAATCATATTCCTTGTATCTAGTGTAGATCTACCTACTTTTAAGGAGGAAGTATACTCATAAAACTTAAATCTCATCCTTGTGGCTCATTTTTGCACAAATCAAAAGTTCCCAAACTACTTGGAATAATTAACAACAGACTTTTATCTTTACTTGACATCAAGAACAACCAACATTTAAAAACTATTTTAGTCGATCATTGTTTTCTGTGAGGTTTTTGTCATTGTTACCTGGCTGTGGAGGCATCATTTGATTATTTTCTCAATCTCAATAGCCATTCACACTCATTAAGGGTGAGTGCTTAACCATTCATGCAATTGATAATCTTTTTATTTAGTCATGTTTTGCACTTTCAATTCGTTGTTGCCATATTCTGTAAATTCTGATGGAGAACAACTTTTGGTACCCATTATTTGATTTCTCTGTTCATATGTGACTGAAGTAAATTTGCTTTTATTCTTTTACAGGAGAACACCTTGCATCTAGTGCAGGTGGTATGCCTTTATGTTTGCGGATCATTGTCAAATTGAATTTATTGTGTAGTAATTGAAATAATAATATCAAAGGCCTGATAATTATTTTATTGATTAACATTTTCTCTCTCAAATTTTTAGGAGGTGAACTAATCATCTGGAAGTTACACACATCTGATGATGGTTATACATGGAAAGTACTCAAGACATTATCGTAAGATCAATTCTGAAAATTTTTACACAGGGATTCTGCCCAACAAGATTTTCTTATGTTTAATTCATTTATTTTTTGACCAGATTTCATCAAAAAGACATTCTTGATGTTCAATGGTCTGTTGATGGTGCATATCTTGTTTCTAGTTCAGTTGATAATTCATGTGTAATTTGGGATGCCAATAAAGGTATGATGTAGGATATTTAATATATGTTTCTGTGAAATTGAGCGAATGGTTGCTTATATGATTGTATTTGTTGCCAATATTCAGGTTCAGTCCATCAGATTTTGGATGGTCATTTGCATTATGTTCAAGGTTTCGCTTGGGATCCTTTAGGCCAGTATGTTGCTTCTCTTAGTTCAGATAGAACATGCCGAGTATATGTTAATAAACCTCAAGCTAAATTGAAGGGTTATGAGAAATTGAATTATGTTTCTCAGCATGTTATCACAAAGTCCGAACTACAAAGACAGGAAGACTGTAAGGTTTGTAAATTAGTTGTCAATTGTTTTTCTCATGTATCAGTTGGTTCTGTCTGTGACAATAATAAAATTCATAACCATTTTTTCAGCCTCCTTCCAAATCCCATCTATTTCATGATGAGACATTACCATCCTTTTTTCGGAGATTAGCATGGGCACTAGATGGATCATTTTTGCTAGTACCAGCTGGTATTTTTCTACATACTTCTAAAACAGTTCTTAGACTTATTCTATTTAATTATAGTCCTTTAATTATAATGTATGGCTAGATATGTTCATCTTGCCAATTATGTTGGATTTTGATTAATTTATTGATATCTATCTTAGCACAAGTTTCCATAAAAGTTTGACCAGATTTATGAGTCTATCCTTTTTGAGGTATCTCTTTTTTACTGCTTTTTTGTTCTGTTTTTAGGTATATACAGAATCTCCTCATATTTCTCACGCTCCTGCTAGGTCTGGAGAGTCTAGGTCTGGAGTCTGCTTCCCATGCCCCTCACACTTCAAAGGATGTTGAACAGCCTCAACCTGTCGATCATATTGCAACAAAATAAATGTGGTGTTTTGGATTACATTAGATACTTGGACTATTACATTTTGTATTTGTTTGTTGTATTAGATGTTTGAACTATTATATTTTGTATTGCATTGTTATTTTAGATATTTATCGATTGGAATGTTTATTTTGAAAAAAAATAAAATAAAATTTATTGTTCAAGATTATAAATTAGGGTTTAAAACAGGTTTGTGAATATTTAAAAAATTATTATAAATAATCATGGTTATGAATAATTAATTTGTGACATAATTTCATGACAATAAAAATTGTGCCGCAGAATATTTTCACCAAGATGCAACACAATTTGTAATAATCGAAGCGTGTTCTCAAATTTTTGTTGCAGAAACATTGCAGCACTTTGCGAACATAATTCATGACACAAAAAGCTTTTGCGACAAATAAAACGAGTATAAAATTTGTTGTAAAAGACTTTTAATATGTGCAACACAATTTTTGCGACGCGTAGAGTTTTAGTGACAATCAAAAATAAAATCGCAAAGAACGTCGTAAAAAGTCTCAAATATCTAGACATTTATTGCGACACGTAAAATTGCGTCGCAATAAATTCGTCGCATATCATCGCAAATCGAATCGACAAATATCGTTTCGTAAGATTCATAAATCGCAATTAAATCATAAACGCTTTTTATTTTTCGTGTCGCAAAAAATTTGTGACACATGTCTTCAAAAAGTCGTCAAATATTTGCATGACATCCCAAAACGCAACACCTTTTATCGCGTCGTAGATTATGTCTGCAAATCGCGATCCGTGACACATTTTTATCTTTGTCTCAGCAAAAATATGTCAGAAATCATGCTTTTTGTTGTAGTGTTGATTTAGGACAGACAAAATTATAACAAACCAACTGGGTTACAGGATTACAGACTCTACAGAGTATACAATGCATGAATACAAGAAGTCCAAAATGCAAAAGTACATGAATACATGGATAGACAATGACAAGAACTCAAATTTTACAACAGGACAAGACAACATCTACAGAAAATCTTTCAAAATCCACGTTGGTCTATCATTTTTTATCTGAAAAGGATTTAAAGCAAATCCATGAGCTCACTGGCTCAGTAAGTAATCTAGAAATTGTTTTAAAACAACAAAGTTTATAAATCTCAATTTCAAATACCGCAAGCAATTAAGCATCCAAACTTAGACTAAATAGAGCTTAACAAATACAAAATAAATAGTCCATTAGGGGTATAGTTCTCAAGTAATATCGTTAACCAAAATATTGTAGGCAAAAGAATTATCAGATTTCAAAGTTGTAAATCAGAGATATAGTAAATCGTCAAATAAGAGTATAAGTCAGTTAGACTAAACCAGAAATTACAGAGGTATGTTTCAAGTATACCCGATTTTCAGAATAATACAAGTCTTTGAAATCATAATTTAAACAAAATACATAGTATAATATTCTAATAAAAGAATATTTTCAAATATATCATTCATTAAAATTTGAAACCCAAAAATGCAATCTCAAAAATGCAAAATTTGAAACCCAGAAATGCGATCTAAAAAATGCAGAAAATTCAAGGTAGGATAAAAAAGTGTCTGTGATATATCCGGAAATCAATAACACATAAATAGTGCAATTGAATAAAATCAAAATCAAAAGTCAAAGCAGAGTGTAACAAATTCCAGTGTATGTCTCCAAATTCACTATAGATGCCAGAGGTCATTTATTTACTCTCGGGGACCTGAGACTGAATATCAGGTGACCATTAATTATTTTACCAAACAGACACGATACAAAACTGTAGTCTCATTTTTTTCATATTTTTTTGTCGATAAGGTCAGGGTTTAAGCCCCCACTGACAGGGTTGCATATTTCTCTTGGAGACCAAAACATTCAGATACAAAAATATTTAAAAGGTACAAATCTAGAAATTACCAAATTCCTCCAATTCCCAAGTCCACAATTATAATAAAAATTTCAAGATCCCACTTTTGAGAGAAAGAAAAATATATGGAAATTAAAGATTAAGCATAACATTTAAAATTATTCAAAATACTAATTTCTCCAAACTAAAGCAAAACAAATATACAAATAAATAAATAATGGGCATTATTTAATCAACCCAAATGATAGCAGATCATACCAATCTCTGGATACATATAAAATACTCAGTTTAAAACATTTAATATAATCAACTAAATGAAATCACAATACTAGCATAAATAATATTTCAATAACCAAAACAAAGGGAAAAGTAATAATTTAATTAAGACAATTAAATAAAATATCTGAAAATACATATTAAAAAATAAATAATTTCAATATTAACAAAAATACATGTATTTAAATTAAAATGCCATAACAAAATAGTAGGTAAATTATCTTGCTAATTAATAATTTTTCAAACACTGGAAATACAAGGTTAATGGTGGATTACTTACCTTGAAATTTCTCTACTCCAAGCCACAACGTGAAAACCAAAAGTCACTTCTCAAATGGTCCTATAACCCAGTGATTGGCAACCATTATAACTTAAGAAATCATGAACTAAACAAAACATAATTATAAATGTAAACCCACTTAACAATTCTAAGCACACGAATACAAATAAATACATACACATATTTACAAGTCCCAAGACCTGGTTCTAATAGGTTGGAAGGTATGAAATCTTGACCCACAAAGCTGAAAAAGTCAGCATCAATAACCACCAAACAATTTCTCCGGAAATAAAAACAAAGCATAAAAATGCTCGGATTTTAAAGCTGACTACAACACCAAAACAAGGTTTATCCAAAGATGATAGGGTCACTTTCAAGTGCAAAAGCACATACATTTAAAAGCTGCAGGATTTAGAAGGTGAGTGACTTCACCTATGCATGCACTAGTTGGCCCTTAAGCATGCTTGAAAGAAATATGGAGACATGCAAGACAACTAAATTTAGATGCATATAAAACTTGGGTTTCTAAAGATTTCAAAAACATTAACAGGCTGTAGGTTTTCATGCAAGAATATGCCCATCCATATAAACACTAAAATGGCTGCAGCTCTTGATGTAAATATAAGCATATATATGTACCTACAAAAAAGGCTGCAGTTCTTCATGCAAATATATACCTATATATTCTTTCAAAAGGGTACAACTCTTGAAGCAAACATAAGCATATAAACAAACAAGTTTTCATCTTGTCATACAAACATGCCATGATTGGAGAGTTAAGCTTTTGATCAAGGTGGACAATCATCAGTAACTACCTCTAGGCTTACCAACAAGTTGACGACAATGATCTACTCTTCGGCTTGATCACCGTCGCTACAGTGCTTCGGCAATGTTCTTCACTCTTGAAGCTCCAAGTGGAGAAGCAATGGAAACCAAGGAGATGAAGCAAGGGAGAGAGGAAGGAGGCAAGGAGGTTGAAACTTGGTTTGACAGCAAGCATGGATGTGATGGAGCCCGGGAATTCCTCCTTTTAACAAACTTTTCACAGCAGGGTGACAAAGAGAAGAGGGATTTTGGGAGAAAAAAAAACAAATTATTAGCATCCCAAGCAAGATTTAATATCATATGGGTGAGGTCCACATATTTATCCAAAATATAATTCATAAACCAAAGTGGTTCAACAAAATACAATTTAATAACATACGAAAATATATGTCTCCAAATCACTATAGCCAAAACAAAATATAATATCAGAGATCATTTGTTTACACTCGGTGACCCGAGCCAAAATATCAGAGTTCATTTGTTTACCCTCGGTGACCCAAGCCAAAATATTGGAGGCCATTATTCTTCACAGACGGAACGGTGGAAAACTATAGTTTCTTAACAGAGTCAGAGTTTTATGTCGACATGGTTAGTGTTTACCCCCAATGACAGGATTAGTTCTTTGTTAAATGGAGACTACATGTATTTGTATCAACATAACCTTGTTATTTGAAAGCAAAATAAAATTTTCAGACTTTCAGACAAAATTTCAGATAAGTCGGGGCACAACAGAATTTATAGAATAATTTGTCAAACAAACATACAAATATACGCATGATCCTACATCTTTACAGTAAAAATAATCCAGTTATATTCAAAACAATTTACAAACATAAAATAGTTCAAAGAATAACATACATGATGAAAATGTGGGAGTTAATGTTTCAGGGAAAGAAAGTAAATAAAAAATTTAATAAGTATATAATAATAGAAATTGGATCAAAGCCCAACAAATGTTTTAATATTATATAAGCAAGCTTTAAAAGAATTTAAATAAATTCCGAATTGTTGATAATCATAATTTATATATATACATGTACATTTATATGTGATATTCTAAGGAAACTTGTTCAATTTGGGATTCAGAGTTTTGGACATAAATTAGGTATTAAAAATCTTTTTAACACAAGCAAGAAAATTGAAAGAAGTGCTAAGCTAAATTAACTTCTAAAGCTTGCAACAATATCAAAAGATCGTACATAGCACTGGATTCTTAACCACCTAACTAGAGTGATCAATTCTCCCTACTTGAACTATTATAGATTCTGAACATTAACAAAAGAACTCACTAGAACAGAAATATATATAAAATGATTATCAAAAGCATGATTTAAGTAGGACTCAAGTCTTTGAGAACTGAATCTAGCATAACTTTTTCTATACTTTCCCAAATCATAAAATTCAAGATTCTAAGAAGAGTAGACACCTACAAATATGACATCCAAAATTCACATGGCTTAGAGCACTACTCAAAGGAAGACATTTATTTGAATATCCAACTATTCCTACAGACTTATAATTCCACATATCTCTTTAAAACATGCATATCTCTCAATATATAACTCCAAAATCAATGATATTTTACCGATTGTCAGATAAATTAATAATAAACAACTCTTATGTTTTCCACCTTTGCTAATTCAATCTCTATGACTATCAACAATACCCACCAATCTTGATGTTCTGCACAGACATCCCATCCGAGAGAGTTTACTAATAAAATCATATTTCATGAAATACATGCGTATAAATTCTAAACATTTTCATGTATCTAGAAAACATCAGCCTATATAACTTTTGTATTTCACTCTTCTCCAAATTCCACCTATAAGACCATGAAATTGTCTGATAAAACTTCATGCTTTTTTGTAGAAATATCATTTGGGTACAAGAATAGTAATATGGCTATAACTCAACCATTATAGAGGAAAAAATTATGAAATTTCTCAAATATATAGATCATGATGACTTCTACAACTTTACTATATAATTCTACACCTAATACAAAATCTAAAGTCATGAAAAAAAATAAAAAAATCCCATCAAGGTCTGCGTAGATGTCTTATCTGAGGCCACTTAATTTAAGCATTATAACTTACATGATACACATCCAGAAAATCTGAAATTTTGCTGTAAGCTAGCTAAGATTCTGCTCTACAAATTCCGTATTTTGATCTCATCTAAATTTGGTCTCTAGATCTTCCAAAATTAAAGAGGCACCTCTACTATGCTAACAACAAAATTTCTGAATCTTATCCTCAAATAAATTCAATTCCCCATAATTTATATGGAAGATATGAATTTGAAAATAGATAACTCATTAGGTTTACATACAACGGTGATTTAACATGATGACCAAAATGAAGCCCGAGCAAAAGACTACTCTTATAGCAATAGACTCCTTGAGACAATACAATAACACAAAGCATTAACATAGAGTGCAACAACCTACTTGAACAATTGGCGAAGAGAAGATCTCCTTGACTTCACCGCCAGTACCACCACATACAAAGCAGAAGAAGACATGGTTTGCTCTTAAGTTTTTTTTTATTTTTTCAATGTAAGGTGATCGTGTGCTACGGGATAAAATCAGATGGCGAGATTAATTTGGTAACCACTAAGAAAATCTAATGGTTTTTTTTTTTTAAACAAATAGAATAGAATAAAGTTAATAAATAATATAATAATATTATTATTAGCTATAAAGGGGTGGGGTCCACAAATCCTCTTAATAAGCTCTAAAAGTTTACTAATTCCGATTTTCAGATATATATTCTTTGTTAGTGATACCACTTCCTTTGAAGTTGAAGTTCTTCGGAAAATATTTATTATGAATCTATTTGTGTAGTGATCTTGATACTATTATGTGTGTTAGATAGAATTTTTTACTTATTCTCATTGTTTCTATTATTAATCAACACTAAGTTATGTGGTTTGTTGGTATCTATTATTATTATTATTATTATTATTATTATTATTATTATTATTATTATTAAATTAATTATATGCATGGACAAGAGCTATTACTGTTGCACACACAAGACTTTCTATGGTTGTGAAGCAAAGAAAAAAGTGTAAAGATTAAATGAAGATCCATACACATATGAAGTGAGCTACCATGGTAAGCACACCTGCGAAACCTCCATCTCTCCTCTCATTATGTCACGCCCTAAACCCGACCCGTGACGAGACAAATGGCAGGGCGCACTCGCAGGCGAGAAACCCCTCGAGACACGCAAGGTATAAAACCTGACTCATAGCATGATCTAACAAAGTCACAGATTACAAATAACTAAATACAATAACTTCCGAGTACAACTTCAAGGACCACAACAAGAGAATTTACAACTCAACTACACTGAGAAAAGATGTTTGACCGCCCATTAAATTACAACTGGATCTTGCTCCTAATCTGAAATGAGAAAACAACTATTTATGAGCTTGACAGTTCAATAAGTACCCACTAAAAATATCAGGATCATAAAAGTTTTAAATTTTCAAAACTCAAACAAGTATGATAAAATACAAGTTTATCATAATAAAATTCAAAAGTTAAGTTTTTCAATAAAACATAGCTAATTAAAACGTCAAGCATATATGCCCCACAAATAACTATTGCCAAAACAAAATATAAGAGGTTATATGTTTACCCTCGGTGCTCCGAGCCAAAATATCAGAGGTCATAAGTTTACCCTCGGTGACCCGAACCAAAATTATTGGAAGCAGTTATTCTTCACTGAAGGAACGGTGTTAAACTATAGTTTATATTTCAGAAATACATGTCGACACGGTCAATGTTTAACCCCCAATGATAGGGTTATTTCAAAGTTACTTGGGTACTACAAGTTGTTATGTCAAAATACGTAATGTCCAAACATTTATCAAAACAGAATACAAAAATTTGATGATCCCTTTTTCAGATAAAAATAATTTTAATTCAATTCCAAATCTAAATACTTATATATGAATTGCAAATAATAAATAAATAAGTAATTCAAAATATAAATCAAAATAATAAGTATTTTTCTCAAAAATTTCAGAAATTCAGAAAACTAAAATTTTCAAGTATATACACATAATAGAACTAATATGTGGGATACTTGTTTAACGACTAGATTTCGAATTCAAACCAATCAAATTTTCTCAGAAAGTCCTATATTTGTGAATACCCCATCATAATTACATATAAAACAAATTTTAAAATTCACGCGAATGCAAAAACATATTCAAGACACTAACAAAGCTACCAAGGTCGAGACTAATAACCTATTTCCCTACGAACCTTAAGATTGAAATCAACATAGGTTTGCAAATTCTAACTCAAATTGGAAATTTCAATCTTCTGAGAAAACTAGACATCTACATCTATAACATATCCAAATCTCATAATGATTTGAGATCTATAGAATTTAACCTATCATTTTTAAAAATCATAAATATGTAAACAAACAATTTCAGATATACCCTTTCTAATAAAAAAATATCTCACAACATGTAACTTCAAATAAGATTAAACTTTAGAAGTATATAACTAACTCAAAATTGGACAACTTTCTTATTAAACATGAGTCCTGATTCAACATCTAAGATCCTCATATTCTCTGATCAAAATTCATGCTACTTGCAAAAATGCCAGTGAGTACACCTATAAAAATTTGATCATATCTCACAAATTAAAAGACCAAAAATTCTAAAATTTGGCAGAGTCAAAGATAAAATCATTCTCTACAACTTTATTGTATAAATATAAATCTAAATCAGAACTTAAAATCATGATATTAATAAAACAATTGTTTAAGGGTTGCACAAAAATCTTGTCCGCGTCACCTGCGTCTAAAAATTATAATTTACAGGATACTTATGTAAAAATTCTGAAATTTTGTAGGAACTTAGCCAACTTAAAACTCTATAAGTTTCTTATTTTACTCTACTCCAAATTCGGCCTCTAAGGCCTCTAAAATGAAGAGGGATTTCTACTATGCTAACAGGAATTTCTGAATCTTATCCTCAAATTAAATCAAATCGACATTCTCACCAAACCCTAACCCTAACTAGTATTAAGCCACTACAATCATAAGAAAGAGCATAAATAAAATAAATCAGAATCTTAGCTCAATAATAACAGTGAAACAAAACCTCGAGACCGAGACCCTTCTCCCATCCTCGCCACTGACACCACCCGCAAATAGGGAGAGAAACAGATGTGGCTAGGTCTCTCTCTTTTTTCCCTAAATGGTGATCTAAAACCGAAAGAGGTAAAGAGACGGCTAGGTTTCGAAACTAAAAACAAAATCAACGGCTAGGATTAAAAGTAATAACAACGTCTTGGATTTAATTAAGGGGTGGGGCTCACACATTATCTCTTCTCTACCTCCTCCTCCGCCGCCTCCTCCTCCTTCTCCAGTCACCAGAGCCACCCTAACTCCGGCAACCTCTCTATCAACTTCTATCAATTTGGGAAGCAGATTTTCAAGAGAATTTGACAGTGGCAAAGTTTTGACAGCTCTGTCTTCTTTTGAAACTCTGGCCGACAGGGATGGAGATTATCCGGTGGCAGATCTCGCCGAAGTGATGTTTAACTCCAGTAGCAGTGGAAGTAGCATGGATGCCATTTTTAATTCAAAGCTGGAACATTGGAAAGGATAAGATCATGTTTATTGATTAGTTTAATTAGGAAGGTGTTTAATTAATTAGCTTTTTCATTGATATGTTATTGATCACTAGTCATTCTTTTTTGTTATTAATTAATGTTGTATGTGCTTCCTGATTATTTTGGATGGTTATACTACTAATTACATGGTATTAATACTTTTTAGTCATGCTTGGCTTTGTAATTAATTAAATCACAATTTTTGCATGTTTTGTTTCTTACTGAATGAATCATGATGGTGGTTCATTTGCATAAAAAGTACTTAAAAAAATAAAATAAGTGCAAACCTTTCTAAATAAATAAGATACCTTCCGTCTCTCTGATCTCTCATTTTTCTTAATGATGTATACATGATTAAATTTCCCTTTCACATGCAATTTTTAGTTTATAATAATTGATTCCCACTCGCCATTAATTCTTGTAACCCGTACTATTATATTTCAATAATTGATGGGATATGAATCATCTATAATTAATTTGGATCACAAATCACAATCCACTAGTACATCTTATTTTAATAAAGTTGTTTGGTAGTGACAAAGAGGAAAAAAAAAATTTAGAGGAACTTTTTAAATTTTGGGTTGAAATGCTTAATGAATATATCTTTTAAATCAATTAAATTCTAAAGAGATTCATTTCCGGGGAGCATTTGGCTGGAAAATAAGATCAAATGATTTTGATGAAGATGATTAATTAAGTAATTGAAAAAAAAATTAACAAATAGGATATAAATCAAAGTTAGTTGAACTACCTTGAACTCCGTTTTGTTTTGTTTTTTTTTATTATTATTTTTTTTAAAAAAAAAAAATGGATGAACCACACTGCATTAAAAAAAAGAAAAATAACAAATACTCCGACCACTAGATGTGGTCAAGGAGAACAAAAAGAACAAGCACACAGGGGTCACCACCCCCTAAAAAGAAAGAAACAAAATAACAAATCTAGCCAGAGCCAGGGTCGAGCGTCTCCACTGAAGATCGAATCTCCTCGAAAGACTTCACACGAGGAGCAAGGAACTCTAAACTGCGTCTGACAGTGTTGCAGTCCTCTTCCAGCTTCACTTTTGGTCCGTCTGCGAGAGAAAAACACCAAGATACAAGCATACGATCAATTTTCATAATGAGACAAAGAGAATGCATGACATTAGCATTGAAAATGCAATCGTTCCTAGCTATCCAAATATTCCAAATGATTGCTTTCGCCACTAAGTCCCCAAAACCCCTTCTCTCAGAGTGCAAATTATTTCTCCACCGACCCCAAAGATCCCGAAGAGACAACGGTAACTGTGGTAGCCGAAGGATGCTGATAAAGTAGTCCCAGACCTTGTTAGCAAAGGAGTAGTGGATAAACAAGTGGTCGACCGTTTCTGTCGCTGCATTACACATGACGCACGTATCAGTTGGTAGTCTATTACATCTCCTACGAGCTAAGTTTTCCAACGTGAGAATTTTGTTTTGCCACGCAAGCCAATTGAACAGACTAATTTTCTTAGGACACCAGTTACGCCAGAAGAAACGCGAAATCGAGCATCTGAGCCCCCCATCAATTAAGAGATTATAGAAGGACTTCACCGTGAATGTCCCATTTCCATTAAGTCTCCAACTCTTAATGTCCTTTAAATGATTATCCGACGTCTGTACGTCTGTACAAGTAAGTCTGACGACCTCATTGTCGGAAAAAGGCGGCACCACCAACAAGTGTCTAAGCTCGTGAACGGTGCCAGTAGGGTGGATGCTCGCGCCGTACTCAATAGGCCAAAGATTTCTAGGGGCGACACCGTTAATCCATCCGTCATGCCAAAAAAGTGTATCCTTGCTGGTAAGGATTTTGTGAGAGAAACAGCTTCTAAGAGCCGGTAAACAGCTCAAGACCCCTTTCCAAAAGAAAGAAATTCTACCCGTCTGGTATGGCCAAAGATTCGAACGAGATAGACCATAATTAAATTGAATCACCATTGCTCCTCTCCAAGAAGAGTCCATCATGAACTTCCACCACCACTTCCCAAGTAGGGCCTTATTGAAGCAATCCAGGTCCAGGATCCCCCAACCCCCATGATCCCGCGGTCGACATAGATTCTTCCAGCAAACCAGTCGACAACCCGGATGATCAATATCAGGCCCCGACCAAAGAAAGTCTCTTCTGATACGATCAATCCCTTTAACTACCCAACGCGGTAAACGGAAAATGGACATCCAGTAAGTTGGGATAACCGACAACACGGAGTTTACAAGGGTGAGGCGACCTCAAAGAGATAAATGTTGCATTTTCCATGCCACAAGCCTTTTCCTAACCTTGAAAATGACCTCTTCCCAGTCCTGCTTGCGCGGCCTTCTGCCAGATATTGGGATACCCAAATATACAACTGGAAGTAAACCTGCCTTACACTGCAACGTAGCTAAAGCCGCTTGACTGGGAAGCACACCAACTCGACTTGAGTAGAGACAGGTTTTCGAAAAATTAGTTTCAAGCCCAGATAACCCTTCAAATAGATACAAAATCAGCTTAAATATCCTGAGATCCTCGCACCCACCAGCAGTCAGAATCAAGAGATCATCCGCATAATGCAGGTTACATCTATTCCCAAATTCTCCCAAAGGCACCCCCACTAACACTTGCGAATTAAAAGCGTGCGCGAACATCGAGCTAAGAACGTCAGTCACCAAAATAAAGAGTAATGGCGACAAAGGGTCACCCTGCCTCAGCCCTCTATGGTATCTGATGTAACCGTGTGGAGCTCCATTCACAAGAATCGAGGCTTTCGAGGAAGTCAGAATACATTTGATCCATCCAACCCATCTTTCCCCAAAACCCCTGGCCGCCAACAAATCAAAGATAAAGTCCCGATCCACAACATCAAACGCTTTAGCAAAGTCAACTTTTAAAATGTGTCCAGGGAGGTTCCGCTTGTGCAAGCTGAAGAGCAGTTCCTCCGCAGTAGCGATGTTATCTAAAATACACCTTCCCTTTAGAAACGCCGATTGATCCGAATCAACAAGAGCGTTAATCACAGCACCCAGACGGGACGCTAAGATCTTAGATAAAATTTTCAATGTGGAGTTAATAAGGCTAATAGGGCGAAAATCCCCTGGCGACTCCGGGGAGTCAACTTTGGGAATAAGAGCAATATTAACCCAGTTTATACACTCAAGATTAGCTCTCCCCTAATAAAAGTCCTCACAGAGAATAAGCAAGTCGATTTTGATGGTATCCCAAAATTGTCTAAAGAAAAGAAGAGAGAAATCATCAGGACCGGGGGCCTTATCTTTCCCCAACTCGAAGACCGCCACCTTGATTTCCTCTAATGTGAACGGTCTTTCAAGATGCGACAAATCCACATAATTACTATTCACAAGAAGTTCACATAACTCCGGGTCTTCTAGGGTGGACTCCTAGAAATGTGAGGTATTAATGTAGCACCTCCAATATATGGACAATCTCAATATTCTCTGTAATGGAGGGATAGAAAACCTTAGAATCATGAAACTCATTTTGTACATCTTTGAAGTGTTATTAGGTATGATAATTAACTTTTAAAATAGTTATCTTTATTCATCTAAATTTGATTGCATCCTAATATTGCAACAACAATAACCTTGAATTGCTCCAGTGGTACCATGACCCTTATCTAGGAGTACTTATATTTGATAACTGGTCTAGCCATTAAGACTGGATGAAGTTGATTTCAGTGTTACAATCTAAATTATCATCATAGAAGATATAATACTTGTCTCTTGGTGGAAGAATATTGACGCTTCTAATTAATCTCAGTGATTTTATATTGGATGTTGTTGTTTAAGCTATCCACAATGGGTTACCCAATCAATTGATTGGATCCTTTGGCATAGGTTGACACTTTGATCAGTCGAGGTGCCAACTCATAGCTTGGGGAGAAATATGCAAATTCCTAAACTATAGAGGTGGGGCATTCTAAATCTCTAGGAAAACCCTACTAGGAAAATAGAAGTGAATATTATCTTTGGTTGCCATTATTATTGGTATGATATTGGTGTAATAACTGTGCACCTAGAGATATATATGTATAGCCCAATCATTTTTGGAATTGCAATCCCTAGCAATATTGATCATAGAGTTCCTCTCCTTAACCCATTATTCTAGCACCACCAAATTGGAGCAGCTTTGCCACAAAGTCTAGTGTTGAAAAGGTAATAGATTTTTTTTTTTTCAACAAAATCATTTTATTTTTTCTTAAATGACAGTAGGCTCGAATGGCTTATGGGCTCGACGATATTGTGGAAGGGATTTTATCTTTGGAAAGTAAAATTTTTTAATTAGTTATTAATCTAGAAGAATAAATTATAAAAAACCCTCAACAACTTGTTTATTCATGATTATAACAAGCTTTCAACGTCAACATGCTTGATATGAACGGCTACAAAGGAGTATGTTAATCACTATTTCCTTAATTACCCATTTTTCTATTACATGTGGACACACTTTGGTCACATATTTGGGTTCTCATGGTACCTAATCACTGTAGAAGCGTGGACCACTTGGATGGAATTGTTTTTGGGGCACAAGGGAACTTCTATTCCTGGCAATATTTTGGAATACAAAATTAGAGTATATTCAATTGTCACTATCTTTTATCATTTCTAATCAAAATTCATCATATACTTATCCTTGGATATCTGTACCGCATGTAGAGAAAAGTATTTTCTTCCAATTTTGATTGGAATAAATATACCTCTGTAATAGCACTATTTATTTTTTTACACATTCCATTTCCATTCTAATAGTTGTGCATCCAAACATGTTGTACGTTAACAATGATTCCCATTCTATAGTGCTTCTTATCTCCATCCAAGCACGCCCTTTAGTTAGAGGAAGGCATCTTAACAATTAAAAACAATATCGATTTTCTTAGCTCACTTTTTACAAATATTAGAGGTATAATGATCAATATTGGACCCAACTAAAGTATGAAATACAAAAATTCATCCGGATGTTACCTAACACATATGACCCTCTTTTAAGGTGATTTTTTTAGTATTGCCACGGGTAATTTTTTTTCTTCTAAACTACCCACTTGTGTAAAACTGTCTTACACCAATGGTATATGTAGAAATTTTTACTTATTTTTTTAAATTAGTTATACTGTCTGATATTAGTATTACTCTGTTATTATTTTTAATAAAATTATAATTTATCCGCTTTAACTATATATATATATAGTTTGATTGGCCACGTCTTGCTTCAAATCCTGTGTTATTTAGAAGCACGGTAAATTAAGTCTAAATAAAACCTTCAATTTAAAGACACTAACTTTACTCAATATTAATTAGTATTAATTAACTCAAAAATCAACTTCAAGTTTTCCTTAATTAATAGAACATCTATCGCATCACTGTGAACACAACCATTGTCAAATACAAAAAAAAAACAAACCATGCTAGCTGTTCTCTGCCTTCTTTGTCATCTCGATGGATAGCCATTAATTTAAAATATCTGATCTTTAATTTAAGAAACATGATCCTCTCAATAAACTTTACAATCTACTGTTTTACTAAATTTTATTTTTTATTAGTGAGGTTGTTTTAAACTCACTTCTTTTAAGATTGTGGAATTGAAAAAACAAAATTTTTCTGGATCCACTTGTGCCGTAATGTTGATACTTATCTAAATGTGCTAGATAAAATTTTGTAGTCTCATTATTTTTTTATGGTGGAGATTATTAATATGTATGAAATCATGTAGTTTTTCTCATTTAGATTTTCCATGTTAAAAATCATAGTGCTATGTGTTAGTTTCTTTTATTAGTTTCAATGTTGATAGTCAATATTAGTTTTTTGGTAATTTATTACATATGGTTTATCAATCCATAAGGTAGGAGAAATTAATCCTGCTTAACTGTGAGATGGGTGCAGTCTACATTTATTTATATCTTGTCTGTTTACTTCACATAGTTTTATTTCTAACATTAAAAAAACTTCTATTTAGAAATAGCTGACTTAATTTCCCTTAATATTAATTTACTTGAAGATCAACTGCAAGTTTTCCTTAAAACGTTTTTTTCAAAAAAAATTTTTTTATAATTAAAATAATAACGTAATCAATAATCAAGTGGTTTATTGATATCCGGCTTCTTTTAGTTAAGATCTTTATTAGTTAAGATCTTTCACAAGTTTTTGTGAGAGTTGAAATTACCGGTAAGAACATATTTATGAAAGTGTAAGTAGTCATTATATATATATAATTCCAACACTCATATGTACGTAGACTCCCTCCTCACTTATTACTGTAAGGCTTGTGCATGTATATGTTTTTTTTTATAGCTATTTAACAGAGTCATCCATGGAAAAAAAAAGTAATTCCATTAAAAAAAATCAACAGATTAACTAGGAAAGAGACAATAAGACATCCACCGTGTCACTCTGAGCAGAATCATATCGTGCTAGGCTGTTCTTTGTCTTCTTTATCTCCAATCACACCCAAAATAAATTATTAATAATATATACATATATATATAAATTTACTTCAAGACTTCAAGTCATGTTGCTCAAAACAAACAAAACACTGAAACACTGAAACAAACAGAGAGGAGATAACGAGAAGCGAGAGAGCAAAAAAGAAAGACATAGTTCAAACCATGAATACAATAATCTTCACAACCATAGTACTCATCATCCTCATCATCCTCATTAAACTTCTCATCTTCTCCAAAACTCAAAACAAGAACAAGATTAAGAAACCACCAAGTCCCACTTCACTCCCAATCCTTGGTCACCTCCATCTCCTCATAAACAACAAACAACCACTCTACAAAACTCTCACTCAACTCTCCATCAACCATGGCCCTATCATGCTCCTCCGTTTTGGCTTTCGGCCTGTTCTCATCGTCTCGTCGTTCTCTGCTGCAACTGAGTGCTTCACCAACCTCGACGTCATCTTTGCGAACCGTCCCAAACTCCCCGCTGAAGGTCGTCTCACATACAATCACACCACTCTCGGCACCTCCTCTTATGGTCCTCACTGGCGTAACATCCGCCGCATCGTCACCGTCCATCTCTTCTCTTCGGCAAAGCTGAACTTATCATCCACCATCCGTGCTGCCGAGACACATGCACTTGTCCGGCGCTTGTTCAAAGGTGGCAGTGAGTTTAAGAGAGTGGATATGAGGACGGTTTTGCATGAGATGGTGTTGAATGTGATGATGATGTTGGTGGCCGGAAAGAGGTATTATGTGGATGAAGGAGTACTGAATGCGGATGTGGATGAAGTCAAGTGGTTTGAAGAGATGGTGGAGGAGACGTTCAAGTTTAGTGGGATATCAAATGCCAGGGATTTCTTGCCGGAGTTTTTCAGGGTTGTGGACGTGCATGGAGTGGAGAAGAAGTTGGCGAGGTTGGAGAAGATGTGGGATGAGTACTTGCAGAGGTTGATAGATGAGTTGAGAGGCAAGCTTGGCCAAGAGAATCATGATGATAATGAGTCCATTATTAGAATAAATCTTATTGGTACTTTGCTAGCAATGCAAGAAGATGAAGACCCAGATTATTATACTGATAATCTCATCAAAGCACAAGTCCTGGTATATATGTATAATTAATAATTGACATTGATTAATTTATTAACTAAATATGAGATATGAAGATGTATAATTTTGTTTATGCAGAGTCTTTTATCTGCCGGATCACATACAGCATCGGGGACGCTAGAATGGGGGTTGTCACTGCTATTAAACCATCCTCAAGTTTTGAGAAAGGCTCGAGATGAGATTGATGAACTTGTAGGACATGACAGACTAATCAAAGAGTTTGATATCCCTAACCTTCCTTACCTTCATTGCATTGTGCTTGAAGTTCTTCGGCTTTATCCTACAACACCATTACTCCTGCCTCATGAATCCTCTCAAGACTGCAATGTCTCCGGCTTCGACATTCCCCGTGGCACGGTACTAGTGGTGAATGCTTATGCTATGCATAGAGACCCGGAGATATGGGAAGATGCATTGATGTTTAAGCCTGAGAGATTTTTAGGAGGCGAAGAGGAAGGGAAGAAGATGATGCCTTTTGGGATGGGGAGAAGGAGGTGTCCGGCTGAAGCATTTAGTTTTAGGGTTGTTGAGTTGGTGCTTGGGGCTCTAGTGCAGTGTTTTGAGTGGGAGAGAGTTGAGGATGTGGAGGTGGACATGGAGGGAGGACCTGGTTTGGATATGCGTAAGGCTATACCACTTGAGCTTATGTGCAAAACCTCGTCAAGATTTAATTGGTGTTATTTCTAGTCTCTAAATTTTTGGAATGAGTTATTTCTTGCATGTGTTGTGACTCTATTTATGATAATAAAAATGTTTGGTGTGTTCAAAATAACATGCTGAAGTAATTAAAAGGAGATCGAGTAAACACCTGATGTATTATTGATCAGAAAATAATACTAAAAATTATTTCAACAAATAACAATACTAAAAAGTATTTCAGTGGAAGCTAAACGGTGTTGGTGGTTAACGATCGATGCTGACCCGGATCTCTTGGAGGAGGAAGAAGATGGTGTGAGTTGGAAACCCATGTAGAGGTATTAACTGTGTAAGAGTTTGGATTCTCGATCCATGCAGATCCCAATAACCCAAAATGAGGGCTCGTGAAGTATTTAACTCTAAGCACGTCTTGTAACTAATTACCAATGATTTTTTTTGTTGCTGCCATATGCCCCCCTCAATAATAACCTTCTTGCACTCCTAGATTGTATCAACTCAATGTTATCAAAAGGCTTAAACTCAAGATCGCGGAGATGGAGCTCAAACTGGATTTTCATGGTTAAATCCTTTTATATTAACTTATCACTTTTTTGAATGATAGTAGGCTACGGTGTTCCCTTTGTAAAACTTCGTACGTGGAAGGGTGTTTGCGCTTTTGAAATTAAAATCTTCAATTGCCTTCGGTGGGACTTGAAAATCATGACCATGGATATACTAGCTAAGAGTGGTTGTAATGAAATCTCGACTGCTACTTGTATACTTTACTATGTGACAAAAAAGATAGTGGACCATTTACTGGTAACCTGTCAGTTTGCTAGCATGTTCAATATCCAAAGCATTCCTCTTGCCCTGAAGGAGATTTGGTCTTCATGGAGAAACAATTTTTTCAAATTTACTTGGTCTTGAGAACCTTCTCATCAGGACAACTTGCTAGTTTATATGGTTAAAAAGAAATAATTATATTTTCAACTATATATAACTCTATCTATATGGTTAAAAAGAAATAATTAATCGTCTCTCTTTGAGGGATGGCGAGTCTTCTCCGGGGTCTGTGGGGAGCTTCCGGCGACGGTGGGGGAGGGGGTAACAAGGCTCTTCTATGTAACTTTCTGGTGCTCTTCCGGCGGGGGTACCAGCGCAGCATTTGTTGGTTCGTTCTTATGCCCAGGTGGCGAGCTCCTCGTCCTCGGGTGAGACTCGTCCGGTGAGGAAGATGAGTAAACGAAGCTCTAGCGGGGATTGTGGATCATCTGCTCAGGAAAAACTCTCTGGAGCAAAACATCCGCGGTCCCCGAAGGAGCTCTCATGTGGACGTTGCTTCAGACTGACACACAAGACGTCTGAATGCAGGCATCAGATGGTCTGTTTGAGGTTCTCGGGCGTCGGTCACATGGCTTCCCGCTGTACGGTGGTGCTAAGGAGAAGCCCTCGACAGAGAGTAACGCATGTTCGTTCTAAACACGCTCATCCGCATGGTCGTTCGCCTGTTTTACCAGATGTTAACGTGAAGATGGTGGAGCAGACTACGCTACGTGCCCCCAAGGTTAACAGGTTGGAGCTTTCGATTTCCCTGTCGCCGGAGTCCGAGGAGCTTCGTGAGGAACTTGCTAAGGTGGCCGTGCTTTCTTTGGAGGAAAGGACAGTGAATGATGCTAACCTCCGTGCTGTTATCTTCTCTCTTATTAACAGGGAGCTCGCTGGCCCTATCACCCCGTTGAATGATGCTCATTATTTACTTCAGTTGGAGAGTAGAGAGGATGTTAAAGAGTTATGCAAACTGGGGACCTTCAATGCTGCAACCATGGATGGCACGTGTCGACTCAAACTTGCCCCCTTGGTCGGCGGAGCTCGGTGCATGGGGGCGTGCTTCGAGGGAGGGACAATGGCTACTAGTGTGGAACTTACCCTTACACGCGTGGTGTTGGACGATGATTGTGGAGGTCCTCCGCCCAGTGGGAGAGTTGGTCGCTCTATCACAAGCACAGTTACCTCACAAGGAGTTTCTCTCAGTGTTGGTCCGACGGCGGGTGGGTGTCACGCTTCCGATGGAGATTGTATTGAGCTTGGGTATGCGCAGGTATGTTGTTATGATCACTGGTGAAAGATGCATGCTTCCGGTGTACCGCCGGGACCTTAGCCGCTTCGCTTTCTCTGTGAAAGTAGGGGACGAGGGTGCAACAACGTTGGCCACTAGTGCAGTGGTGCAGCCCGAACAGTTAGTAGCTGTGTCGAATTCAATGTTGGACATCAATACAAAAGGGAAGGCTGTGGTGGAGCTTGGCTCCCACGCCGGACCGAGGAGAGATGCGCCGTCGGTTGTGCATGGCACGGTGGTGAGGCCGGTGACGACGATTGAGCCCTGCTCCTTCGTCGGTGTGGAGGGTGATTCTACTCGTGGCCGAGGATCGGCTGGTCGGACCGAGGGTCCTTCGAAGGAGCGGAGACGGACTGGGGGTGATGGCGCGGCTCGGTCTCCCGAGCCCCGAAGGGGTCTGCAGGTGCAGTGTACGTCGACTCGACGTGTCGAGCAATGGAGAGAATGCGTGGCAAAACGCTGGTGTCTGAGGTTGCGCTGGTACAGGTTAAGGAAGCGCAAGATCAGGTTAAGGATGGCACGTACGTCGAGGGTGATTCTTCTCGGGCCAAGGTTGTCGGGCGGTATACTGCTCCTCAGGCACAAGATATACATGGAGTATCGCCTGGGAGATCTGTTGCTCCGCAGGTGCACGTTAAGGATGGACGATCGATTGCTCCTCTAGTGCAGATTAGGCATGGAGAGTGGTCTGAATCAGTGGGTGGGCCGGTTAGTTCTGAAGCTATTAAAGTGGGCCGTAGAGTGGAGGATCCACTCATTCTTGATGTTGGGATGAATGTGGGCCTTAATACCAGTGTAAATCATAAGGACTCTATTCTATTATGTGATGTGGGTTTCCAGATGGGCCGGGCCTCTTTAACCAAGAACAATTTGAGTTACATTTCTGACGATTTGTCGAAGTTGAGTGTACCTGAAATGGTTGATAAAGGGCCAAACCTGTCCTTGGGTCACGAGGAGGAGATTCCTTCCTTGATTGTACCTAGTGTGGGGAGATTGAATTTCTGTGATTATTCTGTGGCACCGACAGTAGCACCCCCAGAGGGTTTCGACTGGAAATTCTTGGGTGGTTTTTGGGTACTGGCTCCGAACTTGATGGAAAATGACAGTGAGCAATGTATTGAGTCGACCGTTCGCATCGATGAAGAGGATTCGGAGGTTAAAGAGGCAGATGACATGTCCCGGGAGATTGATGTTGACTCAGATGATTCGGTATCCGAATTTGAGAGGAAGATACGGGAACTTTTCCCGGATCTCCAGGAAGACAGTTCTTCCTTACCACCGGAGCAGGCTCCGGGATTAAGGAAAAGTGAACGGCAAAAGAAGCCACCTGCAAGATTTAACGAGGATGCTGGTCAGTTGACTGAGTCTTCCAAGCCATTAAAAAAAAAGGGGACAGATGGTGCTAAAGGTACAAAAGCTAAACCGTTGTTGATTTTTGATTGGTCTGTTGTACAACTTACTAGTTACTGTGATGCTTGTGGAATTTCTTTTGTTGATTCTGTGCATGATTGTATTAAGCAAATTCTGTCTCTAGAGGAGACTCGATCACGGACCACGACGGGTTAGGCGGAGACCTCTTCGGAGGCCCGTGAGAACTAGTTTGTTGATTAATGAATATTATCAATTGGAATGTTCGGGGCCTTGGTAGTCCGACTAAGAGATTTTTTTAGTTAAAGACTTTCTTAATATTAATTTTTGCGGATGTCTCGCTGCTTTGCAAGAAACTAAGTCGAGGTGATCTCTGCGCCAATTTGGCGGGAGATTGGTGGCACGCGCTTGGATCAATTTGCCTTTGTAGCGGCTAAGGGATCAGCGGGGGGCATTGCGATCGGTTGGAACAACTTGTTGTTCTCTGGAACGGGTACATGTGGGTGTTTTCAGTATTTCAGTTGACTTCCGCTCCTTGCGGGATAATATTATTTGGCGTTATGACGAGTGGTCTCATGGACCTACCGAGCGGTCTGCATAGCGTGCCTTTTGATCGAACTTTTAGATTGTAAAGGGGTATTCTCTAGACCTTGGGTTATTTGTGGAGACTTTAATGCGATTTTTGATATCAATGATAAACCTTCGGGAAACCCAAATTTAGAGGACATCCGATGTGCCAATAACCTGTTGAGGTATCTATGCTTACAGGAGCCGTCTTCGGTAGGTTGGAAATTCACTTGGACAAATGGTCAAGAGGTGCCTACTTGGGTGAAGCTTGATCGATTCCTGGTTAACTCTGATTGGTTAGATCGATTCCCTAGGGTCATCCAATCGAGTCTGCCTAGACTGGGCTCTGACCATGTTCCAATTAGGTTAGAAGTGGGGATCCATGCTTCTAAGCCAAGACCTTTTCGATACGAAGCGGTTTGGGCCACAGCTGATGGATTCTATGAGCATGTTAAGCAGTGGTGGACGGGCTGTTCACCGATTGGATGTGGGGCCTTTGTCTTTTCCAAGAAGCTAGCTCACGTTAGGGCTCAACTCCGCCAGTGGGCGAAGTTTAGTTTTGGTTCGATCAAACTGAGGAAACTGGCCTTACTACATGACTTGGAGGTTCTGGAAATCGCTAAGGAATCGCGATTGCTGACCGCAGTTGAAGCTCAGGAAAAGCAGGAGCTACTGGAGAAACTTAGAACCATCCAAAAGCAGGAAGAAATTTACTGGAAACAACGATCAAAATTACAATGGTTGCAAGAAGGTGAAGAAAATACGAAATTCTTCCATGCGGTAGCCAACGATCGTAGGAACCGGAATTTCATTCCTAGTCTGCAACAGAATGGTAATATTCTGTTGGAATCCAAAGAGATTGGGAGGGCATTTATTGAGCACTTCAAGCCTCTGTTTGGGACTAGGTGCGCTAGCAGAATCAAGATTGACTTCCATTATCTTTTTCGTTATAAGTCCTCTGTTGATTTGTCAACTCTGGAGCGACCTTTCTCGGTGGAAGAAATAAAAAATGCGGTGTTTGAGCTAGGAGGGGATAAAGCCCCGGGGCCGGATGGCTTTCCTTTACAATTCTTTAAGCATTTCTAGCTGGGATGTGATTAAGTCGGATCTCGTTCAACTTTGTGAGGACTTTTACTGGAATAGAGCTAATTTAGAAAGGATTAACTTGGCCAATATTGCTCTCATTCCGAAAGTGGATACACCGGAGTCCCCTAGTGACTTTCGATCTATCAGCTTGATAAATTCCTCTTTAAAAATTATCTCCAAGCTGTTGGGTTCACGGTTGAGCAGTGTGATCAACTCCCTTGTGGATGTTGAACAATCTGCGTTCCTGAAAGGTCGCTGTATTTTAGATAACATCGCAACCGCGGAGGAACTTATCTTTAGCATTCACAAAAGAAGACTTCCGGGGCATATTTTAAAAGTTGACTTCTCCAAGGCCTTCGATAGGGTGGACTGGGAGTTTTTATTGGAGTTGCTCAAAACAAGGGGGTTTGGGGACCGTTGGATCGGGTGGATCAAATGCATTCTTTTATCTTCCAAGGCTTCTATCCTGATTAATGGTTCACCTCATGGGTATGTTCGTTATCTTAGCGGTTTACGTCAAGGGGACCCATTCTCCCCTCTACTCTTCGTACTAGTAACGGATGTGCTAAGCACGATGTTTTCAAATGCTCTGAGATCTAGGATTTTGGTGGGTGTGCCTCTGGGGGATTGGGGTCGTAAATGCAATCTTCATTATGCGGATGACCTGTTAGTTTTGACTACAGGAGGGCTAGAAGACTTGCGAATTGTCAAGCTGATCTTGTATATCTTCAAAGGTCTTTTCCGGTTTAACCGCTAATTTTTTTCTAAAAACTTGTCTCTATTCGGGTTTCTATGGATGGGTTACCCGAAACGAGGAGGCGGGCGGAGACGCTATCGTCTGTCGTGAGGGTTTGCTTCCGCATTTACTTGGGGATCCCTATCTCCGGTAGGAGACCAAGGAAACAGGACTGGGAGATTCTTATCTCAAAAATTCGGAGAAGGTTATCCACTTGGAAAGCGAGACATCTATCCTTAGGGGGGCGACTAACTCTGATTAACTCGGTCCTATCTGCGATTCCTACTTTTTGGATGTCGATGTTTCGTTTGCCTTGCTAGGTTATCAAGGAGATTGATCGGATCAGAAGATATTTTCTTTGGTCTGGTCCGGACATGGAACACCCGAGATGGAGGTTGGTGGGGTGGAACAATCTATGTCGACCTAGGGATGAGGGTGGTTGGGGTATTCTTTAGCTGTCGAGTTTTAATCTTGCGCTCTTGGGCAAGTGGTGGTGGAAGTTAATGACGGATTCTGCATGGTGGTGCTGATATCATCCAGTTTAATTATGGGGTGAGCCGATGGAATATGTTCCCCAGGCAGGCAGGTAGGCTTTCCTTCTTCTGGAAAGGAGTTTTGGGCTGCCTGCCGGTGTTTCGGGAATGTGTGCTGCATGAGGTTGTTTCAGGAACTGAGACACTCTTCTGGAAGGATAGATGGTTTAACGGGCGCGCACCTATGTACATCTGGTCAGAGGAATTTCGTAGGACGGGTGAGCCCAATGGTTCGGTTCACGAGTTGCACTATCTTTTAGAGCAAGTTCCTTTCTCTACGGAGGGAGATAGTCTTAACTGTTGGGAAAGAGTCAGGGATTATGCCAGCATGTTAGGAGATAAAAAACGTTGGAGGTTGACCGGGAATGGATCCTTCACGGTGAAATCAGTTTACAATTTTCTAATTGATGGTGGTATGCATTGCCCCATCGCAAGATTCTTCTGGAAAAAGCCGTGCCCGAAGAAGGTTAACTTGTTCAACTGGTTAGCTTGGAAGAATAGGATCCTATATTTTGGAGGTTCTTGCCATTAGGAGCTGTAATCAGCTCCCTACGGCTACATGTGTTATGTGCAATTTGGCGATCGAGACGACGGATCATCTATTCTTGCAGTGTTCGATGGCTCGACAAGTATGGACGTATTTTGTGAGCCTCCTGCGTCTTCCGGATTCTCCTGAGTCCCTGCAGGAGATCTGGGGGAATTGGAGAACTTCGTTGTGTGTGAACAATAGGGATGTTGGGATTTTAGTAGCAAAAACAATTGTGTGGAATATTTGGCTTACTAGAAATGATTGCATCTTTAATGCCAATTGTTTGTCTACGCATGCACGTACTCATTATGAAAATTGACCATGTGTTGATGTCCTGGTTCTCTTCAGCTACTGAGGGTGCGAGGGAGGTGATGGAGGACCATATTGCTTTGATTCGGCAGAGTGCGGAGACCCTTAGGACCAGTGGTCGGGAGACTGGAGGTGATCCTCCAGAGGCAGATCATTTATTTATTATGAGATAATCGGCTATTGGTGATGTGCTGAGGATCCCTTGCGGATATTCTTTTTGGTTGTTGTTTTGTTGTTTTTGGTGGGAACTTTGCCATGTCTCGTGGTGTTCTGTAGGAGCTCTCGCTTTATTTGTATCTTTACTATCCTTTTAATATATTACGATGGTTTTATCCACTTTTTTTCATAATTATTATTATTATATTTTCAACTATATATAACTCTATCTCCTCTTTCTATTATTTGTAAAATTAATTATTTGTTTATTACTTGCATGAATATAGTTCTAATGGCAAAAAAAAGGCCGAGCTTGAGGAGATGACCTCGCCAATTAAAAAATGTTGTAACTTTGCTGAGAATTCATTGGCTACTTAGGAGACCCAGTGTGGACCACATATTTTTTATTTTTGAAGAGTGCTCGGATGCTTTTTTAATAATATGCTTTTTTTTCTATTTTTGAGTCATATTTTATTTTTCTCTTCACTTGTAATTATATTTTATTCTCTACTTCTTGTGAATTCATATACATTTGGTTTTTGTATATTTTTTATTTTCTTAATATATATATATATATGATTTAATATTTATCCACTAAAAAAAATCCTCCAACGCCATGCAGGGTTCATTAACAAACATACCTACAGTGTTGTTAACGGAACTTTAATGCTCAAACAGTTCAAGTACTTTCAAGCTTATGGAGACATGCATGTGCTGCTGCTGCTGATCTCTGTGAACATTAAGTTACTGCTTAAAAAACACAAAATTATTTGGTGCTTGAAGTCAAATACTATATATACATCTATATGAAGCTGTTGTTATATTTATTTTTATTTTCCGGACTATCTTCTGAAATTTTTAATTTAAATGGATTAATCATATTGTTTTTTTAACAAACGGATTAATCGTAATGTTAATTACTGTTTCTTCTCGCCTAACTATTGCTTCAGCTGGTGATGCACAGTCTCTCTATTCTTCTGCATTATCTACGATGCATGATCCACTAGTTTTTTTTTTGTTTTTAGATAAATACTACTTTTTAAAAAAAAAAAAAACAAATGTTTTGCTTCTATATCAGCCTTTACTTCATCTCTTCAGGATGAATTGTGCCATCTCTTTTAGGGACGACCCAGAGGTGGAGCACTTTTTGGAGGGGTATCTTCAGTGGGCGGGTGATCAGGAGATATGAAATGGTGGAGCCTAACTCTCAGTGGGCTTTTTACTGTCAAATCCTTTTACATTTTCCTGATTGATGATGGGGTTAGATGCTCAGTCTCTAAGGTAATTTGAAATTCTTTGTGCCTGCGGAAGGTGAACATTTTTAACTGGCTCATTTGGAGAAATAAGATACTTACTCTGGAAAATTTAACCTTCAGAAGATATAACAAGCTCCCTACTACTACGTGTGTTATGTGCCATGCTAACTGCGAATTAGTAAACCATCTCTTTCGTCACTGCTAGTTTGTGCAACCTATTTGGAACTTTTTCTTACGTCTTTTTGGATTGCCTGATCCCACGACTACAATGGAAGGAGGTGTGGAGCATATGGTGGTTCAAACTTCGACCTTGTTAGTGAGTTCTTAGAGGCGTCATTGTTAAAGCTGTTGTGTGGCATGTTTGGCTTATTAGGAATGACTGCATTTTTAATGCTGCTTCTTTGTCTTCACATTCAGTTATTTCGAAGGTTGCACATATATTAATTTCATGGTTTTCTGCAACACCTGCTTCCCAGCATGCGATGTTTGACGAGCATGCTTCTACTATCTGGCGTAGCCTACCATTTCCGGATCAATGTGATGATTCTACCTGTGGAGTTGCTCCCGATGAGGGGACTTCTGATCAGGGCATGGGGTAGTAGTTTCTTGTGCTAGTATTTCTGGCCAGTTGTTTCGGTCTTTTGGGTTTTGGTTGTATCTTTTGTGCCCATGTCTATTTTGTTTGCGGATCGGTAGTTCTGGCGGGTGTTGTTTCCCTATTTTTTTTTTTTAATGCATGTGGTTTATCCACCTTTAAAAATAAATAAATAATTGTGCGGTCTCCTCTCATTTTTGGTATTTTTTTTCCTTGTTTTATATATACTCCTTGTCTAACTCTTTTTATTTTTGTTTAATATTGGAACTGATTGTTTGTAATTGAACTCAGTTTTAATAAAATTATTATTTATTAACATTGATAATATATATATATATATATATATATCCCGGGAAGATGTAAATAAACAGCTTGTCATTCCTGCATCACTATATAATCTATCAGCACTGAACAATTAATGAACAGTTTAATACATGAAATAAATTGATCTAATAAGATTGATTCTGAAAGCAAATCATAGATAAACAGAAGAATATGAATGACAATAAACTTACGAATGCTTCCCACTAATTAACTTCACATCTATTCTTTAATTTCTTCATGCTTATCTTTCTGTCATAACTGGTGCATAATATACAAGATACTATATGCACTACCATGAAGAAATTCATTATTTGCAAACAAGGTGCTACCATTAGTATTACTGCAATATTGAATACAGGGATACAATAAACAAAAATTCTGATAAAACATATTTTTGCACATTATTTTGCAAACTTATTTTTACTTCCAAATGCTTAACATTAATGTTTCAGAGGCCATAAACCCAAAACCCTGCGTCTAAGACAGCAGGGCCAAAATGAATAACAAACATGAGTGAACATAATAAAATAAGTGAAAACATCTTTTTAGCTTATCTTTTGGTGTTTTTTCTTCAATTTTTTTTCAAAATAAAAATTAATAGATTACCAAAATATATTAAATGGAAGAGAGTACAGAAAGATAGTGAGAATAGAGAGTTGGTACATATATATATATATATATATATGGGCTCTGCTCTTATTTGCATGGCTGAAGTTTATGCATATTTTTACCCTTTTTGCCGGGTGGGACAACCCACTAAGAAGTGGTAGTTAATCAACAACCCTAGAATGGGACGGGTTATGTGTAGATTAGTTTCATTCATGTTTTTCTACAGTCAAATTTTTTCTTTTAATTAACCTTGAAAATATGAAATGAAAAATCATTAATGAGGTTACTTTAGCTATTGAATTCATCTATTATATGAGCGAGTGTCAAATTGATTAGGATTGGATTTGGCTGGTTTAGATTTGATGTTTAAATTAAGATTTTATCTTATATTTCCATTTTATTTCACCTCAATTTAGAATCGTACGTATTGAAATTGTGTTAATAAAATTTTATTATAAAGTTATTTTTTTATTAATTATATATTTAAAAAATGTGGAAATTGCCAAAAACCCTTTTAAGTTTGTAAAATTGCTAAAAAACACCCCGTTAGTTTTGCAATCCCCAAAAACCCCCTCCTTTTAAAAAGTCTATGTTTTTCAAACCCCCAAACCCCTAGAACGGATGTGAGCGGAGTGAGTTTCAAATTTTTGGACGAAAATACCCTTGCATGGGGAGTCGTGGTACTCGATCATCTCGGCGATTTGAGAGGAAGTGGGCGGTTTTCCGTAGGGGTAACCCACGAGAGACAATTTATTGAGCCGTTTAATTGCTTTCTCAACTCAGTCTTGACTTTTTCCATTTCGAGTCGTCTCAGAGTTGTCTCTCACGTGACGCCTCCGTGAATTGGCATTTCATCGACTTTTTCCCTTTTCACCCCAGTATCTCGAAGGAGAAGTCCCCCGTAACTAGTTGGCATTTCATCGCTTTCGCGATCTAAGGTATTGAGTATGGTTTTTATGTTAAGCGCTACATTACAAAGAAAGATTTTTCGGTTTTGTTTTGTGCTCTGCTTTTTTGTTGGAAGATATTGAAGTCTGCAGGGGGATTTCTACGGTGGGGTTTTTGTTAGTCTGTGAGGAGATTTCTCGGCTAGGGTTTTTGTTTTTGTTTTGCATTTTTCAGTATGTATACACTACTCGAAATAGTTTTTTTCGATTGTTATGATTTGATGTAATATTTATAATATACATTTCTCGCTTTCGTTTGATATGGTTCTGAGTTTTACAGATGAGGTTGACGTTTAAGAAATGAGATGTTACAGTTTAAAATTTGTTGTCTCTGTTTAACTATTCTCGTCTCTATTTAATAAAATGGGTCTCTGTTTAACATTTTATATCTCTCGTTTAATAAGCGAGAGTTCTGAGTTTAAAAACCTTATATTTCCGCTTAAACTTTTTGTCGATCATCGCATGTTGAATGTGTTGTTATTATCGCGAGCTTTGTGATTATGGCGGTCGACCTAGTTAATGGGCGTTGCTATTTGACGCGGTTGTCGGAGACCTTAGTCGAATTGAAAGTTAACATGACCCCTACGACATCGGGAGATTATTCGAAAGGACACCGCTTTGCGGCGTCATTTGAGCTGGAAGCCATATACCAAGAGATGGCCCTTCTTGATTCTCTTTTTGCAAAGAGTACGATGGTCGACTCAATAAATTCGAGGATCGGGGAAAAGCTCGCTGAGTTTCGGGACCTCAAGATGTGGCTCTCGTTCTTGGTACTGCGTTGCGATGGCGACGCGAGTGGTCTTTCGGAAAGAAGAAAACCCCGGTCAGCGTTCGAAGGCGGTATCTATCAAATACCTACGAGAGACACGCAGACTCCATCAAGAGCACTACGGTGCAACTTGTTCGACGAGAGGGAGAAGAAGATAATTTTGTCAAACTCGATGGTGTACCTCGTAGGGGACGAGTCCTCTTCCCAAATACATCATGCTCGGTTCGAGGCGGATGCGTTGATTACGTCGATGATCTACCGACCATGGGGCGATCTCGCGTGGGCGCAGGCGACGCACGCAAGTGGCTTATGGAGGATATTCCATGGCGCCGCCCGAGTGCAAGATAGATGAGCTAGGGAAGAAGACCAGACACGAGTACATTAAGGGGTTGCTCGGTCGCGCTTAACGTATGGTTTCTACGAGTGGCCGGAGCGGGGAAGAAAAGTCCGTTTTCGGCGATATCCCAAGGATCTCTGTACTACGGTGAAAGTACTACGGAAGCAGCGACGGTGAGAAACGAGCTTGTCGTCGCTCGATGGAAAAGAGGTAATAAATCATGGACGATGTTTAACATAAGTCTTTAATGTTTAAACATTTTATTTAGCATTTAACTTTAGTATTTCTTCGTTTAACTATTATTCATACCGGGTTTAAATATTTTTGTTCTCCGTTTAATTATATTCTATAACGTTTAAATATATAAACACTCTGTTTAAATATAGTTTTTATAGTTTAAAATGAATGATCTCACTTTGAAATTGTTTGGTTTACATATGTTAGTTTCTGAGACTTTTGGTTCCGTCGAATCTTTAAGAAGAAATATTTGTTGGGGCCAGACCGACGGATGGATGCCATTGCTCCGGGAACCACTTGCTCGAAGGCGGGATGAGGAGGCGAGCCTCTATCGTATGCCTGCTGGGCCTGCGTTCTCCTACTTCCGACCCCCACCACGCGCACGCATTCCTCGAGCGTCGGGAGAAGCCCTCCCCGGCCCTGAGATTGCAACAACCCCCTACCACGACAACGACAGTCCCTCCCGACCATGGCGGCCCCTCCCGGCTGGGTAGCGGCACCCAGCGCGTGACATTGGCGAAGATGTCACCGCAACTCCTTATGCAGAGCGTACCGGATATTGATGACTCGAGTTTCCTCGACTTGTCGCTCATGTGGAGCGGAAGGGACGTTACTGCAACCGTTGCGCCATCCCTCGAAAGAACCGAGCACCCGGACGAGCGAGGCGTCGGGAATTTGACGACGACGACGTCATCGGGAAGGTCGTTCAAAAGGCTGCCACATTCGAAGAGACTTGCGAAAAAAGAGGAGAACAATATTGCCTCTGTCTCCACCGCAGGTGACGATGAAAGCAATAAGCGACCACCATGGCGGTGATCGTCATTCTGAGTCCCGTCGCTCGCTTTGATGACATGGACATGAGCGGTGGAGGACATAGTAGATGATGTGGCCGATTCTTGCGGCTGAGAAAGGTCGTTGACTCTCTTCTCGATGAAATCGCTCGACCCGGTGGAAACCCAGCGCTGAGATATGCGGGAATCAAAGATGGACACAATCCACGAAGATCAAGAACAAGTTAAGGGTGTGTCTCCCTAATGATCTCGTTGTCATGGCCACGGTTAAGAAGATCGTCGAATCCGTTCTGTGGCAGTGGCCGTGGCCGACGAGTACATGACCAAGCGAGGACACAATCCCACCACAACAAGAACCATGTAAGGAAGTGTCTGCGGTTGATCTTTGCCGCTGTCGTCCCCAAGCGTCGAGCCGGACAGCAATCCCGCAACAAGAACAACCATGTAAGGATGTATGCAGGTTGATCTTTGCTCGCCATCGTCCCCGCATCGAAGGAAGATCGCTGATGAAGACCCCGACCGAGCAACGAGAGAGATGATCGAGGCCAATCAAAAATTGGACGAGACGGCTCGGAAAGCTTTTATTCGAAGAAGAAGAAATGGGTTGGCCTCGAGTCGTCTTAACAAATCTGAGCATGAGTTGATGAGGATCTTCCTCAACCGCTCTATGGACGGAGTAAGTGTAACGCTTTTTATCATATTGTTTAAAGGGTTTCTTATAGTGTTTAACTATTTCCTAATAGTGTTTAATACCTTTTATGTTATCATTTAAGTTTTCTACTTATCGTTTAATTATATATAATATCATGTAACAATTGATAATATCATTTAAATATTTACGATATGGTCTTATTATATCGTCTATCGTTTAATCCTCACAGACTGGCGTGTGGAAGAATGACCACAGCGCACTGACAGCGATTATACAGCCGCTTGAGGGGAGATGAGTCACCGATGATGTGATGGGCGCTGTATGTCATAATACAAAAAGTCGAGCGAAAGAGCTCGTATCCTTACAAGAGGCGCCTCCATCACCGAGACAGCTGCATGTTGTTTATGTCAAAGCGAGGACGACGCACATGACACATTATGGCTATGATCGGGGATGCTGTGTCGCAGCTCGCATGAAGTTCAAATTGTCATCCTCCCGATAATCATGAATGGCCACTTCCATGTCCGGGGTACGATAAGGACGCGTTGGACATGGTAAGTTCTTTAATTATGTCCGATTAATATCTGTTTGGTATTTAAATCGGTATTCTAATCTCGACTTACATATCTCGACAACGGAATCTATCTCGACCTTTGTGGGCCGATCATGGAGTTAAGCGAGTCGGCGACAGCAAAGTACCGCTGGTGCGCGAGCACGTAAACCCCACGCCAAAAACAGGAGGCGTCGATCGCTCGTCTCATCGCTCACGGTTTATCAAAGCATTCTTGTGGGGTGAAGATTCACGGCTACCGCAGACGGGAGCGTTCCTTACCCTCGAGATTACTGGTATGTTACCCGCATACTTAAGGAGGGAGGGGCGACCGACGTCCCATGACAAAGGGGGTCAGTCATGCGGGTTAAATTTTGTTTTTGAATAACATGTCCTGTATATCCGTATCGATTTTGTTTTCAAATGAAATCTGGACAAATTCAATTCATTGTTTTCGTGTTGGAAGAACATGACTTGTATATCTTAATGTAAATTTTGTTTGTTTTTGAATTGTAAAGCGAGGTTAAAATTCCATTCGGTTTTATTTCGTTGTTTAATTTACGTTGTAATTGTGTACATTTCACTTTCATTGTTTTAAATATACTATATATCGTTTAAACATCAGTTTTAAATATTTCAAATTACGGTGTACCAGTTTAAAATAACACTGTCCATGTTTAAATAAATGCACTCATTGTTTAAACATTAGTTGAAATATTTCAAATTACAGTGTATCCGTTTAAAATAACAATGTCTCTGTGTAAATACATTCAATTCGTTGTAAAGAGTAAGAGTTTAAATGTGGAAAGGTTCCCATCAATACACAATGTTTCCCTATCATCGTCGGTTTATTAACAATGCCTAGTCGGGCGACAGTTTCATTGCATAGATCGTCGATCGTGGCGGGATCCTTGGCGCGGGCCGCATGTAATGTAACTCGCGGACGATCAAACGCTTGCGACTCGATCCTCTTTCGTCCCAGGCCGCCGTGCCTTCTAGTCTAGCGGTCGATGAAGCAAGCTCGATTTCGATCCCGAAGGCTGCCGTCGTCGGGTATGGGGAATATAGCTTCCTTGTGCGCCCAGTTTGTAATTGTCGACGGTGAAGTACCGCTAATAAATCGATGTACGTTGGTGTCATGCTGCATTATTCTGCTGCTGAAAGCATGTTTGCGAGGATACCGTAAACTTTGCACCTTCGCGCATGAATAAGTTCGATGGGCGAGATCCAGCAGGAGTTGTCTGCGATTGGTCGATCGCGTCGTAACGAGTCGATCGACACTGACGACCAACACGAAGATTTCGTGTCCTCGACAATGATCTCTAACTCGAATGTATGTCAGGCGCACAAGTAGGTCTCCCCGTTTGGTCGCTTGCTCACGCCGGTTACTAACATGTTGCATGCAGCTGAACACAGCGAATAAGGTTAAAAGCAAAGACAGTTGATGGTTAAATAATTCGTCAACATGTTTAAACATTAGTAGCAATTATTTTAAGCACGAAATGATTTAATATTTAAAGTCAGACAGTGTAATTAAACAAAGATTGAGAATGTTTTAAAGGGTAATACTAAATGTTAAGTGTGAACCAACATTCGCGACACCTTATGGAGTCGACTCGTTTTACAGATCACCGGTGAAATGACGAGCTTCCTTGATCAAGCGTTGAGCGACTCCGCGACGTTCGAGATACATCTCACGCTGACGATCACCTCGAACGAGATAATTACGACGATGTCTATATCCGGTTGTATTAATCAACCGGTGATGAGCTTCGGGTGATAGGCACCGCGATTCATTCAGTATCGTCGAAATCTGGCCGTGGATGCCCAGCAATGCTTGAAGCATATAGACCCGAGCACTCACTCCCTCAATACCTTCCCAGTCGACATTGGCTTTCATAAAATTGGCCTCCAAATGTCGAAGGCGATGCGCGTGTGGCGAAGAAGGGAAGACTCTCGCAATTGCGCTCTCACAAGGCCCTTGGACCTGTGCCACACGAAAGGTAATTATCTCATGATAATCTCCATCTCGTATAAGGCATCGCCCTAACTTAGATATGAACCAAGTCCAGTTGGCGTCGGTCTCGTTATGACTATCTTTGACAGGCGGCGTGGAAAAACCATTGTTACCATCTTTCCCGTGGCGCTGATGAGTGTACCCCGATATTTTCCAAGGAGGCGGTACCGTCGAGAAACAACGGAAACCTGCAAGCCCTCTTGAATCCCACGTACACGTGCTGAAAGAAAAGAATGCTACGTTTAAAAGCGATCACCGTCTCTCTCCACGATCGACTGATTTCGCTGCCGGGGATTTTGTCTCCAGACCACCATCCACGTACCATGACCGAGTCATGGTACGGAGATATTCTGCCGTCGAGGACCACCCGGGGCGTGCTCTTTTCCCAACCAAGCACTGCTTGTATGGTATGTGGACACCATGTTCCCGCATATGTCCCTACGAATATCGATGGCCTTGATACGAGGAGCGGTCGTGAGCTCGAATCACTTGTCGCGCTAACCATTTTTGCGGCACCGGATGTGACGCCCTAGAACCTATGCCACCACCGCAAGTGTGTGGCGGGTTGATTGTCTTGATTCTGACAGTATTTTGTTATACTCTTTTTGATGCGTGAAGGCGCCAGCGGCAACCGTCGGCGTCGCATTCACGTCGACTTCCGATGTTTTCGTTCTTTATGAATTTGAAAGTCAAAAATTCCTTTTGATTGCATGATTTTGAAGTACATCCATCGAAATGTTCGAAGCACCGTCAAGCGTTGTCAATATCCAGCGACAACGACTTGAGGAATGATCGGCGAGGAAGGAAGAGCGTCAGCAGCGCCGAGAGTCGCCATGGGGATGAATGGGAGCACTTTTCGCGGGATCTGAGTCACTGTGACCGCGATCGAATGAAAGGTCGATATGTTAAGCGGAGGTATAATGTTTAGCGATAATGACGATGGTTAAGCGTTAAATTAAATACTTAAAGCAATTAACTAATAGCAGTAAGGACTAGTAAATATGTTAACGTATGAGCGGACATATTTAAACAATAATGACCCGAGACATAGCGGAATAATTAAAGAAAAAGAACTTCTGACGAGGTAAACCTCGTTTCGTTAGGATCGGCGATGACACATTTTTGTCTCGACGACAAGAGATCGACTACGACACGTTTGAAGATGGAGTGGAGCGTGACGCATCCACTGAAGTCAGGCATGCGTTTTCGATTGGGCGAGCCGTTTTATATCCATCGGTGTGATGAACTTAACCACGACAAGAGAAACTTCGAGACCCCATCGCTCGCGTATCTCGCAAACGCCCGAGACTCCGAAGTTTGAGCCGTAAACATTAGCACTCTTCCCTCACCCGATTTGAATCTAGCAATACCACACTCTCCATAATATATATCGGTCGAAAAACCAAATCGTGACAAAGCCAAATGAAATGAAGAACAAAAAGAAGGCGAAAGAAGAAGAAGTAGAAGATGTAAAGAACAAGCAATGATCGAGAAAAGCCGAAACAGTGCCGCGATCTGTCATGAGGTTGAGACTAGGCGTGATGTGATTGGGCGGTATTTTTCCCTCCATCCCAAGGCGAGGGAAATATATGTCACTTGTCGCGAGGAAGACATATTGTCATCGTTCGAATGAAAGTTCTCAACTCAACAGTCTGCAGTATGCTGTCGAAGCTTTTTATGTTTAAAGCAGATACGATATAGTGTTTTAAAAAGCGGTTAATTGTTTAACTGAAGTCATATCATTTAAAATAAAAATGTTATTGCTTTTAAATTGAATGCTTTTACTGACATCAGCGTTGAAGATGGAGTACCTCGGGTGCACTTTGTTTAAACATGTTTTACGTATTTTCTTAAACACCGTTGTCGTTGTTTAAAGAGTAACGAGTAGTGTTTAACTCTTTTCTGTGTTTACACCGTTGTCATTGTTTAAAGAGTAACTTTTTCTAACTACTGTTGTCATCTGTTTTAAACGTATTTTACGTATTTTCTATTGTTTACAATGACGTTCTTTTGTTTCCCACATTGTTTGTTTTACTAGGTCTATGTTTAAATTTCGAAGTTCGCGTTCAAATAAACTTGTTTAGTTTTATTTATAAAAGATTTACAACATTTACTGACATTTACAGCGTCCGATCGGACTTTGGACACTCACGACTCGACCCTCGTATAACGAAACAAGTGTCTCAGTACATTCAGATGCTCACGGATTGCATAGCACATGCGCATCAACTTGAACTGCTGCGTCTGAGCACATTAAAAGGTTAAACAACACACGTTCGTCGAAAAGCGACTATTAATCGATGTGTACGTGGTGGGACTTAAAGCGAAGATCCGATAGTTAAACCGAGCGTAATAGTTGTACATCGAGCGTAATGTTCTTAAATGGTATGAGAGAGAGTCTCAAGTGATAAATATCAACCCGTCTTAAAAGGATGTTTTCACTGATCTCCTCCCTCTCGAGAATTCTCCCGCGTCATGAAATCACGTGAAAAATTTCTTTTTCTTACCAGTCGAAATGCTAAACAATTGCTTGCCTGAGTCGTCCGCATGAAGAATCCTCTACATTGAGCGATTATGAGAGCATTTCGACTGCAAGCGAAAGATGGTTTGACTGTTGCGTGATTGCGGTATGTTCTCAAGATATGAAGAAGGTTCACTGAACGTCCTTTTCGAGATAAGTGGTAGTCAGTGGGAAGAGGAGGAGGAGGAGGAGGAGGAGGAGGATGATGAGGGCGACGCAGGGTGGTTGTCCCGTGGGGAGGGTTCTTTACGCTGTTATGGTGTGAATTCACGGCAGGTGACTCTTCGTATCAGAGAAAAAGTTAAGCAGCGCGATTGGTCGCCGACATTGGCCCGGTGAGAAACGACGGGTGTTCAGGAAAATTATGTTCACGATGCGTAAATTTTTAATGTCGTCATTAACTTTCTATGCGAGGGATACCATAACCTGCTGCCACGCACGGCGTGCCCACACAGCGATTCGGATCGACCCGAAAAAGATCACGTTTTACGCTGAGACTTTTGAGAATTTACAGCGTTAATATGAATAGTTATACATGTAAAGATAGCGTTAAGCCGGAGATGGGAAGTATATACGGATATGATAATTATTAAACATATTAGTAAAATATTTAAGCGTTAAACCAAGCGAAAGCTTCATGAGGTTGAACATGATGTGATTTAGCTTTCACTTTTCACCGTTTTCGGGGCCAATGGGATTTCATATGGACTCGTTTGAAGTGAGCGGTGGGGGATAAAGGGAAGTTAAACACTAACCGCATAGTGGGAGGTGTGCAAAAAGTAGGAGGGGTTTTTGGGAAGTTTTGAAAATTGAGGGGTGAGCAGTAATTTTCCTAATATTATATAT
>NC_052477.1:28560070-28574651 GCF_009730915.1 Dioscorea cayenensis subsp. rotundata
CGCTTAGTTGGTGTTTAACTTCCTTTCTGCCTCCGTTCATGAATGGGTCAGTATTGTGAAATCGCGTTTTGGCACGAAAATAGTGGGAAAGGAAAGCGAAATCGCATCATGTTCAACCTTTTGAAGAACTTTACCACCAACGGTTTTACGATGAAACCAATGCCGAGGAGTTACATTCGTCGCATTATTACTCGCCGTTGCTCGTCTGCGAAATATACTCGTCGGTTTACCGAGCAGAAAATGAGGTGATTTCCATTGGTTAAAATTGATGCATACCGTGCCCAAATGGTGTAGTGGATTTATTGTCGAGGCGGAAGCGTGTGCAGTTAATAGTCTTCGTTTATGGTTGCTATGTTGTGTGTGACGGCGAAGAAGCGCATTAATTACGATGCAGTTGTTCGTTGTAAGGAGTTCTTCTAGTTTATGGTTATCATTTGTATATTTTTAAATAATGTTTTAACTATTTGACTATTATCGGTTTAAATATTTTACTAATATGTTTAATAATTGTCATATCAGTTTAATACTTCCATCTCCGTTTAACATTATCTTTACATGTATAACTATTCATAAAGCGTTTAAATTCTCGAAGCTCTGCGTAAAAGCGGTGATCTTTTTCGTTTGATCCGAATTGTTGGCGTATGGCGCGTGGCGGTGTGAGAGTTACTGGTATCCGTGCGTGAAGAATTAATGGCGGCATTAATTCTTATCGCGGTGCATCAGTCAGACACACGTTAGATTACAATCGGTCGATGCCGACATGCGATGCGTTTAACTTTTTACTCGGATACGAAGAGTCGACTGCTACGTGGACTTCACACCGTAAATAACGAGGAAGAACCCACTCCCCGTGGTCGACGGCTCCTGATAAACGTCCTCATCATCCTCACTCCTCGCTCCTCCTCACTCTTCCTCACTCTTCCACGTGAATGACCACTCTGTCTGAAAGGATGTTTCGATGGGCCTTCCTTATCTTGAGATCGATCAGCCGTAGTCACTTGAACTAGTTAAACTCTCTTTTCCTTGCACTGAGCAATCCTCGTGCTACATCGAATCACCGGAGGATTCTCGGTGAGCGGATGACGGAAAGCAATTAAGAGAGCATTTTCGACTTGGGTATGAAAAAGAAAGTTTTTCACGTGCGTGATTGCGGAGGATTCTAGAGGAGGAGATCATGAAACTATCCTTTAAGACGAGATTGACATTTACCACTCGAGACTTTCCATTAGCGTTTAAGAAAATGAGCGCTGTGGTGTCTGCTATTCGCTACGTGTTTAACTCTCCGGGATCGATCGTTTAAGTCCTACCATGACACATTGATTAATAGTCGTTTTTCATGAATGTGTGTTGTTTAACCTTTTAATGTTGTACGTTTTGCGGAGTTCAAGTTGATCGCTTGCATTATACCAGCTGTGGCGTTGAATGTCATGAGACAACTTTGTTTCCCGTTATCGAGGAAAGTCGAGTCGTGAGTGTCCCAAAGTCCGGCGGACGTTAGTAAAATGTGTAAATGTTGTAAATCTTTGTAAATGTTGTAAATGTTGTAAATCTTTTATAAATAAAAGCGAAAGCAATCGTATTTGTTGTGAACTTCAGAAATTTAAGCAGAGACCTAGTAAAAAACAATGTGGAAACAAAAAGCGTGGGATTGTATGCAATAGAAAAAGTTAAACAATACTCGAGTTACTCTTTAAACAATGACAACGGTGTTTAAGAAAAATACGTAAATATGTTTAAGCGATTGACCGGGAGGTACCCATCTAGCGGCGCAATGTCGATAGCGTCGATTTTAAACATGATAACATATTATTTACATGATATAGACTTTAGTTAAGCAGGTTAATCAGTTATTTTTAAACACTATATATGTCACTTTTAAACATAAAAAGCTTGACGTTTACGAGACTCATGTTGAGTTGAGAACTTTCATTCGAGCGATGACAGCATGTCTTCCTCGACGATAGCGTATATTTCCACTTTTTGCCCTTGGGATGGAGGAAAAATACCGTCGATCACATCACGTCTAATCTAACCTCTGTCATTACAGCTGTGCGCACTGTTTGCGATTACATTGCTGTTTGTTCTTTACATCTTACTACTTCTTCTTACGTCGTCTTCGTTTTGTTCTTCGTTTCATTAGGTTTTATGCGATTTGGTTTTTCGATCGATATATTATGGAGAGTTTTGTGGTATTGCTAGATTGACGGGGAGGGAAGAGTCTAATGTTCAGCGGCTCGAGACTTCTTGGGGTTGGTGTTAGGCTGAGATATGTGGCGATGGGGTCTCGAAGTTTCTCTTGTCGAGGTTAAGGTTCATCACACGGATGGATATAAAAGCGGTTTCTAATGCATAAGCGATGTTGACTTCCAGTCGGATGTGTCGCGTCTCCAGCTCCAGTCTTGAATGTCTTTGTAGTTGATCTTGTCGTCGGGGACAGAAAATGTGCCATCGCGAATCCTAATGACGAGGTTTACTGGTTGTAAGTTCCTTTCTTTTAATTATTCGGTTGTCTGCGGGGTCGTTATTGTTTAAATATAATCACGTCGTTTGGTTAACATATTGTACTAGTCCTTTACGTTATTAGTTAATTGTTTAAGTATTTAATTTAACGTTTAGCTCATTGTCATTATCGGCTTAAACATTATATTCTCAAGCTTAACATATTGATCTTTTCATTTGGTCGAGTGTTGGCGGGAGTCGGATTCTGCGAGTGCTCACATTCGTCCCAGTGGTGACCACAGCGAGTGTGGGATGTCTTACTTCCTCGTCGAGATCGTTACGAGAGGTGTTGTCGTTGGATATTGGTCGGCGTTTTGGCGGTGTCGGAGCATTTCGAGGATGTGCCGAAATCATGCAATCAAAAGGAATTTTTGACTTCAAATTCATAAAAGCGAAAAACATCGGGTGGCTGTGGAATGCGTTGCCCGGAGTGGTTTGTCGTTAGCGCTTCACGCGTCAAAAAGAGTATAACAAAAATACTTTCGAATCGAAAGACGATCAACCGTCGCACACACTTGCGGTGGTGGCGTAGGTTCGGCGTCACATCCGAAAGCGTCGATGGGTTAGCGCCGCGGTGATTCGAAGCTCGAGGACCGTCCCTTATGCAAGGCCATCGACATTCGAGAAGGACATGTTGCGGGGAACATGGTGTCCAGCATACCATACAAGCGAGGGCTTGGTTGGGAAAAGAGCATGCCGGGTGGTCCTCGGCGGCGTTGACATCTCCGGTATATTTGTTTGCTTTGGTATGTGGATAAGGTGGGTGAGACGAAATCCGGCGGCGTTGCGATCGTGGAGAGACGGTGATCGTTTTAAGCGTGCATTCTTTTTCTTTCGGGCGTGTATTGTGCAGGATTCGAGAGGGCTTCTGAGGGCGGCTATTGCATTTCTCGATGGTACCCACCTCCTTGGAAAATATCGGGGTACACTTCTTGGGTGCCACGAGGAAAGATAGTAACAATGGTTTTTCCGCGTCGCCTTCGGTATAGTCGAGCAGCGAGACCCGATGCCGATTGGACTTGGTTCGTATCTAAGTTGGGCGATGCCTTGATCACGAGGGTGGAGATTATCATGAGATAATTACCTTACGTGTCGGACGAGGTCGAGGGCCTTGTGAGCGCAATTGCGAGAGTCTTCCGCCTTCGCCACATGCGTCTTGTCTTCGACATTTGGAGGCCAATTTTATGAAAAGCCGATATCGGACTTGGGAAGGCGTTGAGGGAGAGTCTTGGTCTATATGCTTCCGCATTGCGTGGGCATCCACGGCTAAAGATTCGATGATCTGAGTGAATGAGCTGCGGAGCCTATCACCGAGCTCATCCTGGTTGATTAATAAATCGGATATGGCACATTGAGTCGAATTATACTCGGAGGTGATCGTTGGGGTGAGATGTATTCGACGTCGCGGATCGTTCAGATGCTTGGATCAAGGAAGCTCGTCATTCTACCGGTGGCAATAGATGTCGACTCCGTAAGGTATGCGAATGTTGATTTACACTTAACATTTAGTATTACCCTTTAAACATTCTCGATCTTTGTTTAATTACACTTTTTCGACTTTTAAATATTAATCATTTCGTTTATTTAATTACGATAATGTTTAAACATGTTGTGGAATTGTTTAACCATCAACATCTTTGTTTAACCTTATTTGCCGAGGTTCAAGTTGATGCGCATGTTATGTAGCCGTGACAGCGACCAAATGGGAGACCTACTTATGCCGGACATACATTGAAGTTAGAGATCGTTGTTGAGGGCGGACGGGGAAATCTTACGTGTTGATCGTTGTGCTCGATGATGGATTCGATCAGTGATTGACGATGCGACGACTCCGTGGATCTCGCCATCGAACTTGTTCAGTGTCGAAGGTGGCAAGTTTATGGTATCCCTTGCAAACATGCTTGCGCGACAATGATGACGACGCCCTAGCGTCACGTCGATTTATGAGGCGGAGTACTTCACCGGTACGACAATTACAAGCGGCGTACAATGAAGCTATATTCCCCGTCACGAAGCGATGACGAGGCCTTGGAGCCGAAATCGTGAGCCGTTCGTTACGCACTTTGTGACTAGAAAGGCGACTGGGCGGCCTAGGGCGAAAGAGGATCGAGTCAGCGGCGTTTGATGTCCGCGAGTTACATTGCTGCGGCGCCGGATCCGGTCCGATCCGGCGATCTTGCAATGAAAGCTATCGCCATGGCCTAAGGCATTGTTAATAAAGCAGCGATGACGAGAAACATTGTGTATTTATACTTAATTGAATGTATTTACGCGGAGACATTGTTATTTTAAAGCGGATACTGCTTGTAATTTGGAAATATTTCAGCGATGTTTAAGCGATATATGGTATATTTAAACAATGAAAGCGAAATGTACACAACTCTGACGTCAAATTAAACAATGAAATGAAAGCTGAATGAAATTTAACTCTGCCTTCTACGATTGAAAACAAACAAAATTTACATTGAGATATACAAGTCATGTTCTTGAAAACAAAAACAATGAATTGAATTGTGTATTGATGGGCAACTTTCCATATTTAGTTAAACAATAAGTGCATTCATTTAAGCAGGAGAAAGTGTTATTTTTAAAGCGGGTACTACCGTAATTTGAAATATTTAAAAGCTGATGTTTAAACGATATATACTATATTTAAACAATGAAAGTGAAATGTACACAATCACAGCGTAAATTAAACAATGAAATAAAAACCGAATGGAATTTAACCCGCTTTTACAATTCAAAACAAACAAAATTTACATTAAGATATACAAGTCGTGTTCTTGAACACGAAAACAATGAATTGAATTTGTCGAGTTACATTTGAAAAACAAAATTGATGATCGGATATGCAAGACATGTTATTCAAAAACAGCAATTTAACCCGCTTGTGACGACCCCCTTTGTCGTGAGACGCCGTGCCCTCCCTCCTTAAGTATCGCGGGTAACGTCACCGTAATCTCGAGGGTAAGGAACGATGCATGCTGCGGTAGCCGTAACTTCTCACCCGCAGGTGAGTGCTCGATAAACCGCGATGACGTAGGCAGGCGCAATCGACGCTTCCTTGTTTTTAGCGTGGGGTTTTACGTGTCGTACATCTGAGGCGGGTACTTTGCTGTCGCCGACTCGCCTAACTCCATACTCGACCCAAAGGTCGAATAGATTCCATGTCGAGATATGCAGAGTCGGGATTAGAATACCGATTTAAATACCAAACAGATATTAATCGGACATAATTAAAGAACTTACCATGTCCAACAGCGTCCTTATCGTACCCGGACGTGAAGAATAATGCACGTATTCTTGTTTATCATTGTCCGGGGACGACGAGCATGGAAGTGGCCATTCATGATTATCGGGAGGATGACAATTTGAACTTCATGCGAGTTCTGCGCATGCATCCCTCGATCATAGCCATAATTGTGTCATGTGCGTCGTCCCCGCTTTGACATAAACAGCAGTAAGCGGTCCGATGATGGAGGGCGCAGCTTCTTGTAAGGATATGGCTCTTTGCTCAGCGACTTTTGTATTATGACACTGACAGCGTCCATCACATCATCGGTGACCATCTCCTTCCCCTCAGCGGCGTGTATAACCCTGTCATGCGTGGTGATGGCAGACAGTCATTCTTCCACAGCACCAGGTCTTTGAGGTTAAACGATAACGGATATTAGAAGACCATATTGTAAATATTTAAATGATATTATCAATTGTTACATGATATTATATATAATTAAGCGGTAAGGCTAAAACTTAAATGATAACATAATTGTATTAAACACTATTAGGTAATAGTTAAACACTATAAGAAACTCTTTAAACAATATCATAAAAAGCGTTACACTTACCCGATCCATAGAGCGAGTTGAGGAAGATCCTCATCAACTCTCGCTCGTATTTGTTAAAACGACTCGAGGCAACCCATTTCTTCTTCTTGAATAAAAGCTTTCCGAGCACGATCCCCGGTCCAATTTTTGATTGGCCTTGATCATCTCTCTCGTTGCTCGGTCGGGGTCTTCATCGACGATCTTCCTTCGATGCGGGGACGATGGCGAGCAGATCAACCGCTGAACACATCCTCACATTGTTGTTCTTGTTGTGGGATTGTGTCCAGCTCGATCTTGAGGACGGCGAGCGGACGATCAACCGCAGAACACTTCCTTACATGGTTCTTGTTGTGGTGGGATTGTGTCCTCGCTTGGGCATCGTATCGTGCGGCCCACGGCCACGCAGACGGATTCGACGATCTTCTCAACCGTGGCCATGACAACAGACATCATTGGGAGACACCTCTTAACTTGTTCTTGACCTTCGTGGATTGTGTCCATCTTTGATGCCGCATCTCGGCAGCCCGGTTCCACCGGTCGACTGATTTCATCGAGAGAGAGTCAACGACCTTCTCAACCTGCAGCAACGGCCACATCATCTACGATGTCCTCCACCGTCATGGCCATGTCATCAGCGGCGACGGACTCGAATGACATCGACCGCCGATGGTGTTGCTTTATTGTTTCATCGTCGGTCCCGGCTGGAGACAGAGGCGAGTATTGTTCTCCTCTTTTCGCAAGTCTCTTCGAATGTGGCCGCCTTTGGAATGACCTTCCCGATGATGTCGTCGTCGTCGAAAATTCGACGCCTCGTTCGTCCGGGTGCCCGGTTCTTTTCGAGGGATGGCGCAGCCCGGTTGTGAACGCTCCTTCCAGGCGCCTCCACGACGAGCGATAAGCCGAGGAAACTCGGTCATCAATATCCGCAGCGCTCTGCATAAGAGTTGCGGTGACATCTTCGCTCAATGTCACGGTAGGGGCTGCCACGGTCGGAGGGACTGCCGTGGTCGGGGGCTCATGCGTTGATGCGTGGTAGGAGGGTTGTTGCAATCGCCGGGGTAGGGGAGGGCTTCTCCGGCTCGGGAATGCTGCGGCGCGTGGTGGGCTGGAAGTAGGAGAACGGCGTCCAGCAGCGCAGCGATGAGGTCGCCCTCTCATCCCGCCTTGAGCTGAGTGGTTCCCGGGAGCAATGGCATCCATCCGTCGGTTGGCGCCAACAAATATTTCTTCTTCAGCATTCGCCGGAACCAGCTCAGGAAACTATATATTTAAACGTTATAGAATATAATTAAAGCGGAGAGCGAGAATATTTAAAGCGGTTATTAATAATAGTTAAAGCGGTAAATACTAAAGTTAAACGCTAAAAAACAATGTTTAAACATTAAAGACTTATGTTAGACATTGTCCATGATTTATTACCTCTTTTTCCATCGAGCGATGACAAGCTCGTTTTCTACCGTCGCTTGCTTCCGTAAAGTACTTTCACCCGTAGTAGCAAGCATCCTTGGGATCTTGCCAAAGCGGACTTTCTTCCCCGTTCGGTCACTCGTAAAAACCGGGGACGTTAAGCGCGACCGAAAGCAACCCTTAATGTACCTCAGTGTTGGTCTTCTTCCCGCGCGATCTATCTTGCACTCGGGCAGCCAGTGGAATATCCTCCATAAGCCACTTGTGCGTCGCCCTGCGCCCTACGCGTATCGCCCCATGGTCGTGGTAGATCATCGACGTAATCAACGATCCGATTCGAACCGAGCATGATGTATTTGGGAAGAGGATCGTCCCCACGAGGTACACCATCGGGAGTTTGACAAAATTATCTTCTTCTCCCTCGTCGAACAAGTTGCACCGTAGTGCTCTTCGATGGAGTCTCTGTGTCTCGTGAGGTCTTTGATAGATACCGCCTTGAACGCGACCGGTTTTCTTCTTACGAAAGACCACTGCGTCGCCATCGCAACGCTGGACCAAGAACGAGAGCCACATCTTGAGGTCCCGAAACTCAGCGAGCTTTTCCCCGATCCCGAATTTATTGGTGCGACCATCGTACCTTTTGCAAAAGAGAATCAAGAAGGGCCCTCTCTTGGTATATGGCTTCCAGCTCGATGACGCCGCATAACGGTGTCCTTCGAATAATCTCCCAGAGTGTCGAGGGGTCATGTTCACTTTCAATTCGACTAAGGTCTCCACAACCCGGTGTCAAATAGCAACGCCCATTAACTAGGTTGACCGCCATAATCACAAGCTCGCAGTATTGACAAAAAGTTTAAGCGTTAATATAAGGTTTTAAAGCGGTAAACTCTCGCTATTAAAGCAGAGATATAAAATGTTAAACAGAGACCCATTTTGTTAAAGCAGAGACAGGGAATACTTAAAGCAGAGACAACAAATGTTAAAAGCGTAACATCTCATTTCTTAAAGCGTCAACCTCATTTGTAAAAGCGCAACCATATCAAAGCGAAGCGGAAATGTACATTATAAATATTACACAAATCATAACAATCGAAAAACTATTTTCGATAGTGTATACATCTGAAAAATGCAAAAACAAAAACAAAAACCCTAGCCGAGAAATCTCCTGCAGACTAACAAAACCCCAGTAGAAATCCCCCTACGGACTTTCGATATCTTCCAACAAAAAGCAGGAGCACAAAACAAAAACCGAAAAAAATCTTTCTTTATGTAGAGCAGTTAACATAAAACCATACTCAATACCTTAGATTGCAAACTGATGAAATGCCAACTAGTTGCGTGGGGGACTTCTCCTTCGAGATACCGGTGGAAAGGGAAAAGGCGATGAAATGGCAATTACGGAGGCTTCGCGGTGAGAGACAACCGGAGACGACCGGAAATGGAAAAGGCGAAGGCGTGAGTTGAGAAAAAAAGCAATTAAAGCGGCTCGATAAATTCGTCTCTCGGGGTTACCCTACGGAAAACCCCCACTTCCTCTCAAATCGCCGAGATGGGCTGCGACCACGACTCCCCCATGCAAGGGCATTTTCGTCCAAAAATTTGAAACTCACTCCGTTCACATCCGTTCTGAGGGTTTGGGGGTTTGAAAAACATAGACTTTAAAAGGAGGGGGTTTTTGGGGATTGCAAAACTAACGGGGTGTTTTTGGCAATTTTACAAACTTAAAGGGTTTTTTTGGCAATTTCCACAAAAAATTATGAATTGTGCATTCAATTTTGAATTAAGAGGAATTGTATGGAACATCCTCTTATTTTGTCAATCGGTTCAAAAATCCTTTTGAGTTTTTCATATTGTATAAGTCTTTTTTTATTTTCTATATAAATACTTCCAATTTCAACGGTGGACTAATGAGGTCTAATACCTGGTAAATTAACTATGTTACCTTCAGTTGGATATAAAATTCTAAAACATTTGAAAATTGGACAGTTAATAATTAACCATCACATCCCCATACTCATCTTCTCCTGAGAAATCAAAAAGCTTTCATCTTCTTTTGGACGGACATATTGCAGCCGGTGTTCTTGTTGTGGCTACTAGAGAGCTTCCTTGCCCTCTGTGTGCACACTCATAAATAGATGTGAAGGCCGATGGCATTGGAGGCCAATACCCTTTAAATCTTTGCTTAATGTTATGATATCTTGTATTTTTGATTGTTATGGAAATTATTGTTTATTGTTTGAGATATTGGATTATCATTGTGCATAAGTCCTGTAATTTCTTGATGAAGTCGTAAAATTTTCATGCATAGTTAGTTTGTACAATTAGTTTGTACCATAATTTCAGTTGTAAGTAATAAATCCGCATGGATGTACGAAAGCAAGTGTCTTTTGTGCACAGAATCGCTCAAATAACGTTGTTAGTCTAAAGGTGTCAAACGGGCCGGCCCGGCGCGGCACGGCCCGGGCCCACATGGCCCATGCACTATTCGTGCTCGGGCCGGCACGGCCCGCCAACCACCAAGGTCGGCCCAGCACGTGACCCGGCCCAGTTATATTATATTTTTATTTTTATTTTAAACCCATAAATATAAAAAAAATACCCTAAAATTGCTAAAAAATATAAAAAAATATACTAAAATTCAAAAACATTGAACTAAAAGCCTTATTGACTAAAAAAACAAAAAATATACCAAAAATTTTTTTTAAAAAAGAAAAAACTTACATTTCGCGTGCCGGGCCATGTTGGCCTGAAGCGGGCCGCAAACCCCTAGCCCAGCATGGCCCGGGGTATGGGCCGTTCCTGGCCCGAGCACGGTACTGTAGCACCGTGCTTGGGCCAAGCACGGCCTAATTCGTGCCGGGCCCGGGCCGGCACGGCCCGTTTGACACCACTAGTTGTTACCATCATGTGGAATGTATTTTAGGGTTAGAATTTACAAATGTATTTGATGTTCAATTTTTTTGTTAACAATCATGTTGCCCATGAGATTGTATCTCTTCAGGTATATATTCTATCCATAGATGGGTTCTTCCGAAACACATATTTGCATAGTTCTGCAATGAAGATGTGATTGGATCATTAACATTTAGGATTCATGACTTTTTTGTTATGAAAGGGATTACTATTAGTGTTTATTGTTTAAATATCTGTTTTTCTTTTTCATTTACAGAAGATAATTGCTTGCACCTGTGAGTTCTTATTAACATTATGTGCAAATTATATTGTATGGCAAAGATATAGCGAGTTTATGACTTTTGTTCTAAATGGACCTTGTTACTTATCACCACTTCTTGATCACCGTCGACCAGTTGAAGAAGATGGTGGCCTGAAGGCATCGGGAGATACTTCGGCAGACACCATTCAACCACCTTATGGACATTGATCCCATAGTCCAAGAACACGATGATTTTTGGATGCGTTAATGCAGGTGTTTGATGAAAGGAGCAACACATTCCATTTGGGGGATAGTTTTCTACAATTCAAGGCCGAAGATGTTTCATTAATATTAGGAATACAATTTGATGGCACGACATAGACTTCAAAAGAAAAAAAGGAACGTTGCGTATTTGAAGAGGAGTACTTCAGCAAAGGAGTAGACCGAAACAGGGAGTGTCTGGTGAGGTCGTTAATGCATATGGTGTTAAAAAAGAAAGTCAAAAAGAAGAAGGTTTTGTGAAGTTTTATTAGTGTACATTTTGGGATTTCTCCTTTTCCCCACAACTTCGTGTTTGTCACCGGCATGTTTATCCTACTATGTGGACAATCTATCAACAATAGGACAGTATGCATGGGCACATGCTATTCATAAGTGGATAATGGATGATGTACCTATCGCAGCCATCCTTGTGAAAGAGAGATGCTCTGGGAAGCAATCAAGGATAAGATATCTAAATGGTTGTACTATTGCATTAAACATTTGGTTTTATGAAGTAACAGGTACTGGGAAGAGGATTCACTTTGGAAGAACACTACGCATCCTCTGTTATGGTGTTGGTAGCTATAAGAAACAAGCTGCTGTTAGTGCCTTGATTGAGTTACTAGAGGGAAAGAAGGTATGCATAGTTTAGGATGTAGTCGATAGTATTCCAATTTCGGTTTTAATATTACAATATAGTAATCATAAGTAAATATATGAAATTAATATCCATAATAGTTGTTCTGTATCACACCTATCTATTCACAATTTAGCAAAATTGTTTACTTATCTATGTAATTGTGCAGTATGTTATATACCTATTCATTTTATGTAATGATTTTTATGTATAAATTTCTATTGTATATGTTTTGTTGATGTTTGTTGTCTTCTGCTAGTTTGTTCCACTCGTGTTCGACAGACAATTTGAAGTTGAACTACTCGGATATAGAAAGGTTTACGAAAATAACGCATTGACGGTTTCAAGGTCATCCGATGCTATCAGAGCACCTAAATATGTAAGGACAAGGCTAAGGAAAATGGATGAGAAACTAAAAGGGAGCCCTCCTAGACGAAGGGTCAACATAGTAGGTAATCAGATAGCATACAATGGGATTCTGGCCAATAATCACTATTCTTAAGTCCAGTAAGGAAGGCCATGAAAGATGAGAACTATGAAATTTTGATGGATGAATTGATAGCACTTTGTGCGAAGGTAAGTGTTCTTGAAGGCAAGGAAGATGCAGTTAAGAGGAAGGAGGAGCAACCCACACTTGAACGTATGGATGATATTGGTCATTCAATTGATCCACCCCATGACGATCTCCTGCATCCCTGGCAAAAAAGTTTAAGAAAGTGGCATCCAAGCCACGATGGGCGAAACCTCCATTGTCGGAGGTATTTGAAGGATCCAGTACGAGAAGCCAATTATGCCCACTGCAAGGGTAGTGAAATCTTCTTGCCCAGCACCTGCTCCCTTAACAAAAAATGTTAGCACTAGGAAAGGAAAGAAAAGGATTGCGCCAACTCCATCACAGATGAGTGTAGTCGATGAGCAAACAATTTAGGACATTGGCAATGCAATAGAGTCCTCAACACCAGAATATACAAGTAAGTACCTCAACAAATATTTCGCGTCATGAGTTTCTGTTTGAATTTTACATTTAAATGAACTAAATCTTATGTTAGTTTGGACCGAAGGTTTATGATTTAATCTTCAATTTCACGCTGTACTAGTTGAATTGTAGGTTAAATACTTACCATCATGGTGTATTAGTCGAGTTTTAGGGTTTACGCGCCAATTTCAATTTGTGCATACCAGTATTACAACTAACAATTTAGATACTGTTGTAATTGTTTATTTTTATTGTTAAGGGTTTATATTTATAATATGATGTTAATATGTTTCCTTCATATGATACCAGGACTACTGTATGGAGTAGTGTATGGGGTCGCACAACCTAATCTCATCTTCATGCTTTAATCGATGGTAAACTTATGGTGTTGGATTTTATCATGGATGTTTTCGTACTCATATTACTTGATTCTTTGAAGAAATTCCCACATGAGTTCAAAAGACTAGCCAAAATTTGCAGACTTATGGCGCTTGCTCTATCACGACAGGATCATTTAGTTGATGGATTGGATAAAATGATGTCTCCAGCTTTAGAAGATTAAAAAACTATTTTTTAATAATATTTTAATGATAAAACTGCCATGTCAGCATGGATGTACGAAAAATGGGACGAACATCTGGGTGAGGGACTAAATTTAGCCAATCTGAATAATAGAGGAATCTTTTGAGGACAAATTATATTAGAGGGATTAAAGGGGGAGATTGAGTAAATTGTAGAGACTAAATAGGGTATTCTACCTAAAGATTATAGTGGCTTGGACCTGCACAAGTCACTAGAAGGTGATTCATAATTCACCAGGTTCACCGGGTCTACCTAGCCCGTTAGTTCGGTATTTTTGGCTTGGTCAGTTTTGAGTCAGGCAAATGCCAACCAAACCTGTGAGGTTAGGCCAGTCAAGTCTGATTACCCAGCCCGTGCCCACCTCTAGTTGATTGTCATATGTACAAACAAAATTATAATTATAAGGTTGAGATTTCCACTGAAGAATATGGACGAATTGATCAACAGAAGGTTTTCACTAATGCAGTGATACTATTCTTTCTGTGATTTATTTACAATGTAATTCTAAATGCACAGAAGGTTTTCATATGTACAGAAGGTTTGGTTGGATGTAATTCTAAATGCAGTGGATTTTTAGTTACAATGTAACTGGAAATACTTCGCTTTCAAAATACAGTGCAGTCAAATCTTGTGTTTGGTTGGATGTAACTGGAATTACTGTATTATAAGATTTTATGTTTGTTTGGAAGGATTTGTAAATCTGAAATTGGAAAACATGTGTATAAGTGTATGTATATGTCTGTGTATATGCATATATGCATATATATACATATATGTATATGAGTATATATACATGTATAAGTATAAGTATATGTGTATATTTGTGTGTATATACATATATACTTATATATATATCTATATATGTGTATTTATATATATGTAAACATACTATATATAGGTATATCTAGGGAATGTATATACATACATGTATGTATATATAAATATATGTATGTATATGTATGTGTATACATATATGTGTATGTGTATATATGTATATGTATAGATTTTTGTATATATATATATATATACTGGTTTTGAACTCTCGGGATTTGGTTTTACGGTCATTTTGGCCGTAAACCAAAATCCCTTAATGATGTGATTTCAAAAACACATGAAAAATGAAATACATCAAAACAAACACCGGATTTTAAAAAGATAAGGGATTTGGAGTTACATGTAACTCCAAATCCCTTGAAACAAACACTACCTAAGCATCTGATTTTGGTTGGTATGATGGA
>NC_052477.1:28575651-28656341 GCF_009730915.1 Dioscorea cayenensis subsp. rotundata
ATATTTTTAAATAATAATTTATTTATATGTTATCCAAATAATCTTATTCTATTACTGAGTTTTTTTAATGCATTGCATGCAATTAAACAAAGGATTAAAAGATAGATTTTAAATCTCTAAAAATTTTTTTAATCAATATTTTTATTTATTATAATTATTAATAACAATTTATATTTTTTTATATTTTTTATAAAATTTATTATTTAATAAAATAGTTTTTAGAAAATTACCATGACTTCCCCTAGAATCTCATTTCTACTAAAATTGGCCTAACTTTCTAACTCTGATTTTGGTTTGCAAATTTAAAGACACTTTTAACCGTTCATAAAAACTTAGGGGTCTTTTGGCATTGTTGCCAATTCTTATTTTTTGTTTTCAATTTCATGTTTTGGAAACAAAACGTAGAAAATATGTTTGACACTTGTTTATGTTTTCAAAAATTTTGGCAACAATCATTATGTTGCAAAAAAACAACTTTTTTATATTTTCAACTTTTTTTGGAAGTGTTTTCAAATCTCTTTCTCCCAACATGAATCCCTTCTTCTATTCCTCGCTCTCTCTCCTTTAATTTATAATTCATTTTATTTTTAATTTTTAATTTTTAATTTTTAAAAAATATCAAGTTTTTTTACAAATTAATACTAATAATTTTTAAAAAATATTTTTAAGAAAAATATTTATAAAATTTTATTATTTGGGCTTGATATTTTACAAATTAGTTTATATAGTATAAAAATTATATTTTTTTAGAAAAGTATTTGTGAAAATTATTATTTGACCCTTGATTTTTATAAACTAGGAAATAACATACAAAATACATACATACATATATATATATATATTGAAAAAATATTTATGAAAATTTATTGTTTGAACTATTGACATTTTACTCGATCTAAAAAATAAATTATGACTATGTCTCTATATTACACCTCCTCTCTTTATTTTATTTTATTTTTAAATCGGATGGATAAATTTAAATATATATATATATATATAATTTTTTAAAACAAACCCCAAAATAATTTTTAGTTTTAACTAGTACAATATTTATGAAATATTTTTTACCCATACAATAACAATCTATGTTATTAATTTTATTTATGAATTTAATTAATCAAACTAATATAACAAATAAAATATTATTAAAAAAATTTAAAATATAAATTAAAAAAATTTAAAAAACAAAAAACATTAGTGCATCCTAACATGTTTTTGTTTTCAAAAAAATTAAAAATAAAACAAAAAACAAACAAAAACAAAATAAAACCGAAACAAAAACAAAAAATGAAAAAAAATATATAAATGATGCTAAACAACCCCTTACATTTCAATACTTAGGACAAGTTTTTTTAATTACCTTGCCATCATTTAATCATATTAGTTGATATTCTCATTGGGAAGTAGTTTTTAAAGTCAACATTCATTGGTTATCTATATATATATATATGATATATATATATATATATAAATATAAATTCTCAAGCTTATAACAAAAATTTCCATAGCCCAAACCCAATGGGGTTGGCCTGAGCCACGGGTTATAAAAGCCTCGATCTGTAACCAGATCCTCTACAGTACAGGTTGGTTATGGGTCACCGGCACGGCCCGTTGGATTGGCTGAACTGCCAGGTTTGACCTGACCAGTTTCGGGACGGACCAAAAAAAGTGCCCGTGTCCCCCTCTACAACCAATCCTCAAAACACAAATCCTCCAGTCAAAATTTACTTACAAACGAGCTGCCGCAAGTTGTGTTATGTAGTTGGGTAGAGCTGATCTTCCAAGAGCAACTGAAAGAAGCAAAAAGCCAAAACCAAGCTTACTTCCGTGCTCTCACATTCCTTTTCTTGAAACCAATCTTTGATTGTTTACCTTCATGTTTCCTTCCTTTTCCTCGCTTAAACTTTAGTGTTTTTTTGTGACCCATGGTATTTTTCACACTTGGTATATCACCTTCATCTTCTGACAAGTTATTCTCTTCAGAGAAGTTTCCCAAACCCATGAGCTTTTCATATTCACTTTCATCGATTGCACCTCGCTTTAGCTTTTTCAGCAGGCGATATTCCTTCTCCAGTTCATCATTGTCCTCTTTTGTCTGAGTAGCACGACGCTGCCGGCCTGTTTTCTTTCTTGCCATGGTATCAGCGGAATCCAAAACCTGTTTAACTCTCTCTGACTTGTGTTTGAGGCTTTCATTTTCTTTCTTTCTTAGCAAATTCTTCTGACGTTGCTTCTCCCGGGCTCTGTCCCTGACGTGAAACAATAACGATAAAATTTTAGAGTGTAAAAACATGTTCAGATATCTTCCTGGAAGAGGCCAGAGGAACTTTGGTATGAGAAAATGCCATAACAAATATCAACCTGATATCTATTCAGGGAAATATTGCTTACTTGTACTTGATTTCAGTAACACAAACATTATTTACTGGTAAGAATCCCTCAACTGAGAGGGAATGATGCTTGACCTCAGGAATTGACGGGATTTGCAATAAACCATAACCCATGGCAAGTTTTCCAATCTCTAGTTCTTTCCACCTGAAAATAGTCGGGTTAGAGAAGATGAGGAAGTTTGATGATTTCAAGAAATGAATCAGGACAACCTGAATATGTAAGAGCAGTGGTGCTCCTTGTATGCACGAAAATATGACACAAATGCTTTAAGCCCCTTCTCCATGACATCACGGTCTTCCTTTCCGGCAGCTCTTACCTGTTACAGTTGGCCACAACCATCTTTAGAGATTCTAAATTTCCACCCACGTAAACAAGATTTATGGGCCAACATGAAAACAAGAGGGGAAAAAATGACCAATAAAACAGTAAAGCTACCATGTTCCAAAATGTTTACCATTAACATTGACTATGTCATGTACTGCTACACATGAAGAATAGAATACATTCAAGATATTAGATACACAAAATTCTTGTATTAGCATGACACATACCAATAAAACCAAAATAATTGCCAGCTAAGGTAAATCCATTTCAGAAATTGGCATCAAAATTATGATAAGACTAGAGGTTAAATTTTATCAGTCACTTAATCAAGCATGGTCGGATTTCCTTTCTGTCATAATTCTTACAAGGTTCACATTTCAGCTCCATTCAGAAGCCTTTTGTGAGCCTAAAAGACAAATGTAAGCTATGTCAACTCTACCTAAAGCATACACAACATAGCAAAACACTAATGTTATATTTTGGTTTGAAATACATATATCCAAAGCATAAAAGATAAAAGATAAGCACTTACCAAGGGAATAACATCCATAGCATCATCTGTATATACCCTTTCTTGAAGTGGTACCCTTCTTAGACGCAAGAACTCCACATAAGCATCCTCCTAGCAAACATAAAGAAATTGACATCGATTGTCTTCATGGAGGTTAAAACAACAAAATGTGTTTGAAAGAAACCTTAGGTAAGAGGAAAACAATGGCTCTTCCTTGCCTGCCTATTCGTGCAGTCCGGCCAACTCTATGAATGAATACATTTGGATCCTGAGGGGGATCATACTGAAAACAAATGGAATGAACCATTTTAGCAATATGTTTGAATAAGGAATTAAGATGAGGTACAGCCAAGAGAAACTGCAGATCTTAAAATCTCAAAACAATGCCATTTGGCAAATAAATAGGATCTGGATATTGTTCCAAAATGAAAAGCAAGGAAATGGATATTATCAAGTGCATCTGCAACTAAAACACAAACCATCACATGATTCATTATTAATCACACAATGTGAAAGAGTCCAGCAATGAAAAGAGAAAAACTATATATATTCATAACTCCAGCGCACTCATCTATTGAAAGCATTCTTGTCATAAAGTTCCATGAGAGGAACAAACATTTTTTTTCTGAATGACTAACTGAGAATCTCTTTTTCAATACAAAGACTCAAGGAACCTGTTTGCATCAGACTTACAATGTAATTCCTTTATTATATAAAGTAACCTAAGGGCTCTACTGAAACAAAAACACAACATCCTTGATAATGGAGAACTTAGGATTCTACATGTGTTTGAAAACAAGAATAAAAAGAACACTTTATCACAAAAGTCTTGATAGTTATGCTTCGTATGCACATATAGGCACCATCTTACCTGCAAAATCCAGTCCACACCTGGTATGTCAAGTCCCCTTGCTGCTACATCAGTACATAGAAGAACACCACTGGACAGTTCTGTAAAAGCTGCTAGTGCTTTCTCCCTCACACTCTAAATGGTAAAATTATTAAATTAAAAAAAAAAACTAAAATCACTTGTTATTTAAATCACCATGAATTAGAAAGTCAACTGCAACTAAATTCGGTCTTTCCTAACCTGTTTCATTCTTCCATGAAGAGATTTAATTGAACAATCCTTAAGAGCGGTGATTTGTGGAAGGACAACCCCCCAATAGTCAACAGACGCACATGTCATGAAGTAACTGCAATAAGGAAAACATACTAATATAAATTAGTACATGACCAACAAATACACACCTAGGTGTGACCAAAAGCATACTATTTGAAACTTTGAAGAAATGAGGACCTCCATAGCTCATAAATATGCTTACACAATTATCTTTTCGGATTTGTTCTTCAGTAAGAAGTGAACAAGCTGTGAAGATTTCTTATCTGCTTCACATATCAAGTACTGCACAACAAGAATAGAAGCCAGAATTACCAGACAGGTAGAAATTCTGGAGAATCATATAGGAACAATTGCAGGCACATTTCAATCACGATAATTGTCCATGGCCCCTATAAAGTCTATATTAGTCGCTGTATAAGAGAAAAGGAGCTTCATATCCAGGATAAACCAACACAAAAATGTCATCTGACAAGCATGTTATAAATTCCCAGTTTAAGTTTTAAGGAACTTAGACTTATACTGTTGACGTTTCAAGTACAGTAAGCTTAATACAAGAATGTTTTCAGCTAACTTTTGAAGAGATCTTTAATAACTAAAGATAATGATGTAAGAAATTGAGCAAATGTATACAGAAAATGAAAATAGATAGTCAGGTTGAATGCAAGAGAGGAATAAATGTCAAATACATACCAACCGAACCACATGACTAGCATTGGAAGAACTCAATCACCAACTCTACATAAAACCTGAAAAGTGCGATAAGAAAATACCTCAATTTGGAGGCCTGAAGGAGTCTTGGCAGAGGTCGTTTCAAGTGATGCTGCCATACCCACTGGTTTAGCTTCAGCCCGGACTTCAACCCTAACAGGGTTTCTTAATCCAGCCCTGGAAAGTTCTTCCACTGCTTCAGTCTGAGTAGCAGAGAAAAGCCCTGTCCTGCGAAGCTTTGGTAAACGAGATATAACAGAAGTAACTTGCTTTTGAAATCCCATGTCCAAAAGTCGATCAGCCTCATCTAGAATAAGAACCTAGTTTACTCAAAAAGAAAAGCATCAAGAACATGCAACAATCAGAAATAATTCAATGTTAACAAATCACAAACAAAGAGTGAATTAGAACAAACATGATATAGGTGTAAAAAGCAAAACCAAATAACAATATAATACCTCAAGACTCCGGAAATCCAGAATATCAGCCCGTTCCATTATATCATGCAGCCGCCCAGGGGTACCAATAAGTACATTCACACCCTCCTCCTCTATTCTCTTCATGTCAGCTCTTACATCAACTCCTCCAACAAGAAGCATAGTCTTAACTTTCGGCATTGTCATTATAAAAGGCCGGGCGACATTGTATATCTGCAAGGACAACTCCCTCGTTGGAGATATGATCATTCCCATGACCTGCAAGCAAAAAGTAAAATATGAACAAAAGAATGCACCTTTCACTATCCTTTTCTAGTAAGAACAATTGGCAAAAAAACCAACAAAAGATTTAAGCAAACCAAAAAACAAAAATTACTCAATTCTGTGATCCACCACACCAGAAAAGAAAAAAATAAATAATTTTTCTTCTTTTTTTTTCGAAGGTCCAATGCTCTTTAGAAATAATACTAGATTTTCCGAGACACTTAAAGTAATTTCCAGTATATACTACATCAAGCCTCATCCAACAGCTCCCTAACCCTAAAACTAGAAACTTTTTTCTCATAATAAAATCACAGCAAGCAGAGAGAGCAAAAGAAAAAGGATAACCTGGTGAGGTTTGGGGGCAGGGCATGCACGGATGATCTCAACGAGAGGGACGACAAAAGCTAGGGTTTTCCCAGACCCGGTGGCGGCATCAACAGCAACATCTTTGTGGCTGCATAGCAACGGAATGGTCGCCGCTTGAACCGGAGTACAGAAGTGGAAGCCTCCGGTAGAGAGGGCATCAAGCACAGGCTGAGAGAGAGCTGGCTTCAGCTCGGAGAAGCGTGTGCCGGTGAGCGCCTGGTTCGATGGCCCCTCGTCCGCCATGGATTTCCAGAGACCAGATGAGAGTTTTAGGGTTTATGAGAAGAAGACGGGCTTTTGTTTAGACTCTTATCGGACCCGCACAATTGGGCCTCTGGACCCGCTAATCTGGATCCGCTAAGAGCCTTTTGAAACGGATAAATATAAATTGAGCTGATAAGATATTAAAATTATATTTTATTTTTTTAAATATTTCAAACATGTAATTTGAAAAAAAAAATAAACCTTTGCATTTTGATTTATATATATTTATATATATAAAAACATAACAAAATTGTTTGTAACTCCCCGAGGTTTAATGAATACCTCATGACCAATACTTGATATTCTATAGCTTGTGTCATCTAGGAAGCGTCAGTAGATATTGTATCGACCAATGTTGGTGTTGAACCATTAGATTGGAATCCAACAGTCTGTAAAATTGCATATACAATGTGTAGATAAATAATAACACCTGACTTGATTTTTCCTAATACCTTCACACAAAGTTATAACAAAACATTTAAGTGGAACCCACCTACTTGCTTTTAAAACCTACACAAGCTTTTGTCACCGTTCATTATACTATTCACATACCCATTATTCTCTCCACCTCTTGGTTTTTCCGGTTTCGTAATAGTGTTACTATACTTTATGCATAGTAATATAGATTTTTTGCTAATAACTTTATAAAAAGTAATAAAAAAATATTTAACATAATCTACTTATCTATTTTCAAAACCAGTACAGGTTTTTGCCATCGTTCATGGTATTGTTCATAATTAATCTCAGTTATTCAACCCGATTTCTTCTTTTGCATAAAAGTTATAAGAAACACTTAAACAGAACACGTCTACATGTCTTTAAAACTAGTACAAACTTTGTCATTGTTCATAGTATTATTCACATTCCCCAGTAGCTGACATATTCTCGTGGATATTAGCACAAGGTTTGCTACTATTTATGATACTGTTTAAAATCAACCTCAATCATCCAACCCGATTTCTACTAATACTTTTACATAAAGTTATAAAAAACACTTATATATATATATATATATATATTATTCTTAGTACACATATATAAACATACAAATATCTATGTAATTATTATTGTATATATTTTTTAGGTGACTGTGTATATACATTTGTAAAACCAAGTAATTATTATATAATATAATTATTTATTTTTAAAAAATACATGGTATTTAAAGGGATATATGAAAAAAACAAACTATTAATTTATTAAACAAGCCATAAAATTACAGACAAACTTTTACTTATACTATTTCATTGCCAGCCGATAAGCACATATAATACTTCTATATATATCTTAAATATTAACTACATAATTGATTTTAATTAAAAATAATTTTGTATTAAAAATAATGGTACCATCATAAATTCCTTATGTAGAAATTTAATATATATATATATATAATTTATTTTTACTGTAATTAATAAAACATTAATTTCTATATAAACACTTTTAAAAGATTTACATCACTTGTTAGACAAACGAAACAAAATTTACTGAGGGACATGGGTATTGTTGGATGACAAACGAAACAGTGTTACTATACTTATGCATAGTAATATAGATTTTTTGCTAATAACTTTATAAAAAGTAATAAAAAAATACTTAGCATAATCTACTTATCTATTTTCAAAACCAGTACAGGTTTTTGCCACCGTTCATGGTACTGTTCATAATCAATCTCAGTTATTCAACCCGATTTCTTCTTTTGCATAAAAGTTATAAGAAACACTTAAACAGAACACGTCTACATGTCTTTAAAACTAGTACAAACTTTGTCATTGTTCATAGTATTATTCACATTCCCCGGTAGCTGACATATTCTCGTGGATATTAGCACAAGCTTTGCTACTATTCATGATACTGTTCAAAATCAACCTCAATCATCCAACCCGATTTCTACTAATACCTTTACATAAAGTTATAAAAAACACTTAATCGAAACCTGTAATACCCTGAACCTTTGGATACCTATTGGAAAAATATATTGCAGAGTACATACAGCTATGTAAGAATTTTTTTCTACAGAGTAACCTTGTGGAGAAACCCTAAGTGGAAATAACAAGGACCTAAGTGTAAAAGTTTATAAAAGATTTTTTGGTTAAAGAGTAATAGAAAAAAAAAATTGATATAAAATGTTTCTGAAAACCAAGGACTGAAAGGTAAGGTGGTGGGCACCTTTTTGAAATATTGTGTTATACTTAAAGGACCATTGGATAATTTGAAAGGATCTTTTGAGAATACTATTTTATAATTCAGGGACCATTTGTGAGTTTTTCAGGGACTATTTTGTAAGAAATTATGTTTGGAGGGACTAAATGTAAATTTCGGCTGAATCATAAGATTGGAGAAAAATCTAGAGCTTGAGTGTTGTTCATCTTCTTCTCCACCATTTTGCTACAGTAACCCGAGAGTTTTTTTTTAAAAAAAAAAGAAAGAAAAGAGTGAGAGATTTGGAGAGAAATTGGAAGAGATAAAGTTTGGTATTTGCAGGGGAGAATGGATGAAGTATTATTTTAGTAAAGTATTTTTGATGATTTATTTATTTATATACTTGAATGTATGTGTGTGTGTATTTGGTGGATTTAATGAAGAAAAAAATGATGGATTTGAGTAGAAAAAAACTTGAGTATGTCATTGTAGATGATGAGTGTATGAAATTGTTTTGGAAAAACCCTCAGATTTGGGATGGAAATCGCTTGAAAATGGAGATGAGAGTTTTCGGTTTCTATGTAGCATTCATCGTAGCACCGAGATTAAAAATTTGGTTTAGTTAATTAAATTGATGATTATGATGATTAGGAGGTTAATAATAATGGTTAGATTGAAATGGGTTGAGTTAGCCAAGTTGAATTGGTTGGATCAAACCAAGTTGGATTGAATTGATTGAGTTGAATTAATTTGGTTGAGTTGGGCTTGATCAAATCGAGTTGAGATGGTTTTGGGTTTGGTTCAGTTGATTTGGGTTAAGGGTTTTTGGACTGAACCAAGTTGGTTCAAAAGGATTTTTGAATAAGAATTGAGTTGGTTCAAGCTGGTTCAGTTTGATTGAGTTTGGTTCGAGTGCAATTAAGCTTGGTTCAGTGCAATTGAGCTTGGTTCAATGGAATTGAGATTGGTTCAGATTGGTTTTAAGCGTGTTTAGTATAAATTGAGTTGGTTTAAGTGCAATTGAAAGCCAGTTGGATTATGCAAGGTCGGATTTTAACCGATTGGAGTGAGTGGGCCCAATAGAGAGTTGATTATTATTTTTTGTATTTTCTTTTGAGTTTAAATATATTATTTATTTTTTTATTATATTATTCTCATTAGGTGTTGTTCGGTCTTGGGAGGGAGTTCCAGCGTCTAGCAAGGAACCCAAGGACACCAGAGTGAGTTGGTAGTGGTTATTATTTTTAAATAATTGATTAATTATTATTATTTGAAATAATTATTTAATGGCTAGTATTTTGAAAATAATTGTTTAAGTATTTCTTTTTATCATGTTTAATTGGCGTATAATGTTGAGGTATACGATATTTATTTGCCGTTGATGTTCCTGACAATCGTATTGATACATCAATTTCGTATAATTATACGTATTTATAAATAGTATAAAAATACATGTATATGTGATTTAATTATTCGGTTCATGAATTTATTTTTGGATGGTTATATATGCTTTGATTTGGAATGATTTGTGAAATCATGTGCGTGTATTAAAATGTTTTTACCGACAATATTTGTGGATCGGTTTTCATTCCCCGGCATAGGAATGGTATTTTTATATTTGGACTTTTACCTGGTATTATGCATGTATCGTCATCGTGAATGTCCCGGATAAGGACCATGTGATATGATTTATACGATTTGTATTATCACTGCATCTACATGTTGGTTTTGGATGGTGACGGCGGCTAAGGCCCGACTCATCGCAGAAGTGGGTTCCCACCGCCGCCCTTTAGAGGTGGCGCGGTGGACTCGAGTGTTGATTTGTCCGGATCGGTGGGAGCGTAGAGCCCTCGATTGGATTATACATCGGGATCCCGAGTCACCACATGGGACCGATGGGCCAACGTCAAGGGCATCGAAGACCTTGGCGGCTCCTAACCTAGTCGCGACTGCGCTAAGTGGGGAGAGTTTTCAGTCGTGGAATTGAGAATGAATTTTTTTATATTACTTTGTTATTTTTGGGTCATGTGATGAGGCTGAGCTCACTGCTCGCTCTTAGAAGGCAGTCTCTCACAACAATTTTGGATTTTCTTAGAAAATTGATTTGATATTGATTTATGATGAGTTTATGTTTCAAAAGTTCTTTAAAGACGTATTTTGCTAGAATTCTGTTATTTTGAAAAAGTTGGAAAATTATTTGAGAAGTTGGTATTTATATACTTTATATACAATCGTATTTTTAGTATTTGAAATTATTAAGCCACTCACCGACCAACCTGAATGCTGTCAGAGTGCAGGGAGCAGGGAACCTAGATTACCCGATCGGGTTTAGAACGAGTCGAGGTTCGATCCCAGGAGCTGCAGTGGGTACCTCATTTCTTTCTTTCTTGTTATTGGTGTCATGACCTAGAGCGGTTGTACCCCCCAAATTAGAGTAATTATATTTATTGTATTTATGTATTTGAACCCGTACTTGGTGAAAAAAATTAGTAAATTGTGATTTGTAGAGTCCGCTTTTGTTTAAAACAGAGTGTCGGCTTCAGCTAAAAGGGAATTTTAACTGATGGGTGCCACATTTACCTCAGTAGAAGGGGTGGGTGTGACAAAACCCACCTACTTGCTTTTAAAACCAGTACAAATTTTTGTCACTATATATATATATATATATATATATATATATATATTATTCTTAGTACACATATATAAACATACAAATATCTATGTAATTATTATTGTATATATTTTTTAGGTGACTGTGTATATACATTTGTAAAACCAAGTAATTATTATATAATATAATTATTTATTTTTAAAAAATACATGGTATTTAAAGGGATATATGAAAAAAACTAACTATTAATTTATTAAACAAGCCATAAAATTACAGACAAACTTTTACTTATACTATTTCATTGCCAGCCGATAAGCACATATAATACTTCTATATATATCTTAAATATTAACTACATAATTGATTTTAATTAAAAATAATTTTGTATTAAAAATAATGGTACCATCATAAATTCCTTATGTAGAAATTTAATATATATATATATAATTTATTTTTACTGTAATTAATAAAACATTAATTTCTATATAAACACTTTTAAAAGATTTACATCACTTGTTAGACAAACGAAACAAAATTTACTGAGGGACATGGGTATTGTTGGATGACAAACGAAACAAAATTAACTGAGGGACATGGGTATTGTTGAAATTTTGATGGTGAAACCGCTATTAAACTATTTTCAGGTAGTGAAAAATTAAAAAAACCTATGAATCTAATTGTTTTGTTTTCCAAATTTAATATTTAGGTTCTCAATTTCAAGCTTTGATATTTATTTATCAACTTTTATTTTATTTGTTCAGTGGACTTTCCTAGGTTTCCTCAAACATCTTAATAAATATTTTATTTTAATGAGATTAAATTTCAAGACAAAAACATGGTTAAATATTCATCTATTCATGCATTTTATATTTGAGCATCATATATTTTGCATGCTAGTAAAATAAAAAGGTTAAAAAAATAATTGAGAAAATATAATAATGTAATGAGAATATAATGGTATGTCAATAAATATACATCAATGGATCAATGTATTTTCCTATTTAATTATATTTTTATAAAGAACTTATATAAAGAAATATTACCTGCTTAATTTAATGAAACTTAAAGACATATTGATATAATATATTAAAATTTAGGCTAGGATTATGTAATGTTTATAGTGTGTTAAGTAATAAAAAAATTATTATTTTGAAATATTATTTTAGTTTATATATCTAAACGAACTATTTTTTTTCATATTAGTTATCTTTCAAGTTTAAAGCATACTTCTTCATAACCTTAAAATTAAATTATCATTTTAACCCTATGCTACTATGACCATTTTAACTCTAATATATATATATATATATATATTGTATATATCATAAAAGAATAACTAACATTAGCAGCGGAAGAAAAACAAAATGAAAGCACATAAATTTATACGGAACCCTCAAATTAGATAAAATGACATGTTACTATATTGAAAATTAAATTTATTTTCCATAGCTATTTCATTGTAATAAAACTTTAAGATATGCTCTATTTAGATTACAGTTACTTTGACTTGGATTCATTCCAATTCATGACCTAACTTTGTTTTTTTAGGTTCAACCTAATTGTCTAAAATTCTTTAAATAGATCAGTCCAAATCATCTCTTACTACCACAAATCTAAAATAATACTAATAATAATTCAAAAAATTATATAAGTTGCATCGCGAGTTTTGTTTGAATTGGATAAAAGGAAGTTCATGTTAAAAACTCTAACATATACATTTTAACACATATGAAAATATCGAATTTATATGTTCTATAAAAATCATCTAAATACATAGTTTAATCAAATAGCAGTTCAATCTTATCGAGATCATAATTTAAAAGGATTCAATTCCCACAAAAATCAACAACAAACATTAAAGTTTCTTATCAACGTACTGTTTAAAAATTCCCTTATCATAAAACATGAAATCTTTGTTAATGGAGAATTTTTTTTTCTAAGGGTTTTGATAAAAGAGAAAAAGAATATTCTCAAGCCTTTTTTAAGTTTGGAAGTTAGTTTGAAAATAGACCAAAAGTTGAAAAACAAGCCATTGATAGATAAATGATAAATTGGCATGTTATTCTTGATAGTAATGCATGTCATGATCCATTTGTATTCTTTGTCTGAGAATCACTTGCAAGGAATATATAGATTAAACCACCATTAAGGCATTAACACAGGGAAGAGATAAGAGAGAAAATAATAAAACAATGAAGAAAATATATTATGCAATTTTTTATATAATTAAAACTAAATATTCTTTAATTATATAGATGTCCATATCTCAAAAAAAAAAAAAATTGTCACAATGAATTATCTCTATTTTACAAGAGATTAGAACTTTCATAGTACATTATGGAGGCGAGCAAATTAGTCTAGTTTTATGTTAGTAATTAATTTTAACAGTTTTCTTTTCTTTGGTCATTATTTAAATGGAGAACTATTTCTTATATGGTTTATAGTTTTTTTTACTATTTATCAACTATTTTTTAGTTCATTTAGCAATATATATATATATATATTACATATTATTGAAAAGAATAATGTTGTTATTATAAATATTGAATAGATTTTCTAAACTTAACAATTATCATTTATCACACCTCCTTGTGATGTTGGTGTCCTAAACAAAAAAAATTAGTGGCAATTAATGAGCTGAAAGTATATATATTAAACTAAGTTTGCAAAAACAACATTTTTCTTCCTAAAAACCTACTCATAATTAGTTTATATATGTATATATGGTAACATTTTCACTCAACTTTGTATATATCAACTTTGTATATATGAAAGTAATAACATTTACTTTGAGTAATAAGAAGGTAATTAACATCATTAAAATAAAAGTTTATTTGATAAGTATATATTAGACAAATAGAAGATACACGTATAAGGTGTATAATTTTAACTTATAATATATTCAAACTAAATTGATTTGAGAAAGACGACAAGCGCCGGAATCCAGAGACGAACACGTGGGGGAGCAGCGTTCACTACCGAACCGTGCCCTCACTTTGTACGATATGGGGATTGAACTCGGAGAGCCACGCTCGACATTCGAGACGAATATCCTACGCAAGGGACCCGATGTCAATAGACTAAATGGTTATTGGCAAATTAAATTTTTTTCATATCCATATTTATTTTATCTTAATATGTTTAGATGATAAAAGGCACAAACAAACAATACAAAAGTGGAAGTCTATATCAAGTGTGGAGTGCACACGCAAGTGAAAAAGAATAGAGCATGAATGATATATATTTATGACAAAGAGAGAACTTTGATCTTCTTGAACGTGTGGAGAGCACAAGAGATATATCTATAAAAATTTTGGAAAGCTTTTATTTTTGTTTTTGTTTATTGTTTTTATGTTTTTATTGAGTTTGGGGACCATGCATCATCATCATCATCTTCTCTTTCAAGTATTTCCTTTTCTCCCATTGTTCTCTTTATAAGGATGTGGCTCAAAAAACAATGGCTAGTTTGCTTTGAGAATGAAAGAGGCTTCTTTGTGAATGCATTATCTTCAATGGCTCTCACATCAAGGCACTTCGTTTTAGTTTTTATTTATTTATTTATTTATTTACTTATGCATGTGGATGGCGGAAACAGAACCTTTAACAATTTTAATGGAATAGGACATTTGCTCAACTTATACAATTATAGATGTGAAAAAGCAGAGATACACAAATACATACCTCCCATCATAATAATTTGAATAAATAGAATGTTAAATGTTACATGTCTAATTTCCTATCATAATAATTTGATAAAGTAGAATGTTAAATATTACATGTCTAATTTGATTTTTAAAGATCGTAAAAATTTATATTTCTAAATCTAAGTTATAAATTTCTTTAATATTAAAGTTATGTATAATAAAAAATTAGTTAAATCTAAATCTAAATTTCTTATTTTCAAATTAATCAAAATAAGATTTAAATTAACTTCGAACTTGAGACTAACTGCTGATTGAGTTGTGACTGCATCAAACTTTTATGGATATCAAAACATATTATGTAAATATATAGCGTTTTAATGTTAGAATATGAAAATTTATTAGGTGAGAAACCAAGGCATACTCTAGTGGTTTCTTATCTTGTTTGTGTTTGAAAAGATCTCGAGTTTAATGCCTCTCAAGCACAATGCAATTTAAAAAAATGCTTATCGTCAATTTATCAAAAAATAAAGTTTATTTATTTTTCATGATTTCATCTTCCAGTGTTTTAGATTTACTCTTAAAAAACCAAAGTCAATTTGTGAACATGTTTACTTAGCATATTTATATAGTTTAGAAATAAAAAATGATAATTTTTAACAAAATTAATATTTAAGTATAGTTAAATACCCATGGGGGCTTTCCTTGATACATTATACAAATTTATATAAAATAAAAAACAAATAATTACTTTTATAATATATAAAAACTAAGATTAAATTCTCCAAAACAAATAGCTACTTATTGAAAATTTTATATGAATTTTGGCATTCTTGTGTTTTTTTATCACAAATATTGATTATAACTTCAAATTTTAATATATTTAATTTGTTCTATTTATCTTCCCTTCCATCTAAATAACTAGGGGATGGTAATGGGGCGGGGAATCCCTGATCCCCACGGGGACCCGACCCGACGGGGATGGGGATTCCCCGAATCCCTCCCCCATGAGGGCGAGGACGGGCCAATCCGTCCTCGTTTCCTAAATGGGGATGGGGACGAGGAATGCCCTCCCCGCCCCGTGGGGATCCCCGACCCGATTAAAATACATATATATATATATATATATATATGTATACGTGTATATATAATTTTTTTCCAACATTAAAAAAATTCAATGGAATAGGTGATAATATAAAAAAAACTCTAATTTTTAATTTAATTGCGCTAATCACATAAACTATTTATTTTTAAACTAATAACAATTAAAAATTAGATATAAAAGCCCCTATGTTAAGTAGTTTTGATCTTATCATAATTTTATGTATATATTTATGTTGAGTTGTTTTTTATGTTCGATATGTAATAATATTTTTACAACTAGAGAATCCCCGTGAGGATCCCCGCAGGGATGAGGATGGGGATGGGGATAGAGAAGAAAATTCCCCCCGTCGGGGATGGGGAATCCCCATCCCCGCCATTGACGGGGATAGGGAGGGGGAGGGGCATCCCCGCCTCCGCCTCCGCCCCGTTACCACCCCTATAAATAACTTATTTTCTCACAAATAATAATAATAAAAAAAAAAAAATTATATTGACTCTTATCATAGAATAAAATTCTAATTTTAGAATAAGTTATTCTTGTTGGTCCATTGAGAATAAAAGAAGATAACAAGAACCTTGAAAGTCATAATTTTTTATAGTATAGACTACCTAACATTACCGAATATTGTATAATTTTAAACTTATGAAATTTCAAAGGTGGCGCCGTTCACCATAAAATGTAAGATAGTGATGCATATAAATATCTCCAATTTTTTAGAACCACAAACCAATTATAAAGCTCTTATTTCTTTTTAGAGAAAAAATAGTCCATAATGTTTTTTTCAAATAGAATTAATAGTATAGATGAAAAGTATATTCTCACTGTTTTGTTTTATTCCCAAAAAAATCAAACAATTTTAATTGGTTTAATTTAATATATATATATATATATATATATATATATATATATATATATATATATATATGTGTGTTTTGATGAAATGCGGGCATATGCCGCATATCATGTCAAAGACATGCATAAATATCCTATGCTGATGACCCGATAACAATATGTCAAGAGGTCATTTGCATATCATATTTTTTACAAATTTCAAAATTATCAAATATTTATAAACATTAAAAATGAATTTTATTTTTATATATATATATATATGACAATGTAAACAATCGTGTCATTTTACGCACATTAAACATTCAACCATGGTTTTCAGAAACAGATAAACCCTCAATCTTTCATAGAGAAAATAAATTCATCCATATTATTATGTTGATTATTGTACAATATCTAACATTTAAGATAAAAGAATATTTTTTTTAGAAAAAACAGTCTAATACATAAAACTTTTATTTTTTTTTCAGCATATAAATTTTTAATTTAATTAAGAATTTTTATTTTAATCTCCATCTCTACCAATTTTTTTAACCATAAAATCTCACCCTTCGATAGCAAGCTCACAATGGTTCACTAGATGACATATAATAGTAAAAAAATAAAAATAAAAAATAATTTGTAAAATTAAAACTTTAAACGTCTTTTTCTGCAAAATGTTTTTAATTATTTTCTATGCTAATTCAGAAATTTTATGAAGTATTAAATAATAACTTTATTTTATTTCTCAATTTTAATATATTTATACATTTAACAATATTTTTTTAAAAAACACAAAACATTCTTTTACAAGTAAAAATAATTTAGTTTTTATATATTGACTCACTTCACCCCACTTCACTAAAAAAAATAATGAAGTGGGCTTAGTTCAAAATTAACTTCAGTCAAAAGTAAGAAAAATAGTCTAATTTTTCCACTTCTAGTGATAAAAACTTCTCTTATCTCAGCACAAAATGAACATCAGAAGTGGAAAAAATCAGACCATTTTTCCTCACTTCTCTTGAAACGAACGCTCCCTAAATTCAAATAAAACTGGAGGAGCGTCTCATAATTTTCAATGAACAAATGTAATTACGAGACATATCAAGGGTATATATATAAAAAAAAACCCATGACCAAGGCGGCAACCGGTTCCTCTTTTGACTCTCTCTCTCTCTCTCTCTCTCTCTCGTTCTTCTTCAACGTAGCAAAAGAAAGAAAGAAAGAAAGAAGAGAGATAGGGATAGAGAAATCCCAAAGAAAGAGGAGAAATAGGGATAGAGAAATCCCAAATTCGGAATAAGGAATCGGAATTGGAATAGCGCGCTATTCCATCATCGCCGATCATGTGGCCCTAATCCCTTTTATGGCTCCTAATCCTCTTCAATCTCCATCTCCATCTCCCACTTCTCTTTATAACCCTAACCCTAACCCTAACCCTAACTCTCTTCATCCATCCTCAATCCCTTCTTCTTCTTCTTCTTCTCCTTCTCAATGGCCACTGATGCTTCCCCCAAATTCCGCCACCCGGAACTTCTCCCTGCCGCCACTGCTGCCACCTCTGAAAACCTTCAACTTTCCCATGATGGTCTCCTTTTCTGGCAGTATATGATTGCTGGATCTATTGCTGGTCTTGTTGAGCATACTGCTATGTTCCCTGTTGATACTCTCAAGACGAGGATGCAAGCTGGATCTTTGCCTTGTCATCTGCCTTTTGGTCTTCGCCATGCGCTTGCCTCTGTTCTCCGCCATGAAGGTTTTCTTGGTCTTTACCGTGGGATTGGCGCTATGGGTCTTGGTGCTGGCCCTGCCCATGCTGTTTACTTCTCTGTTTATGAGTTTGCTAAGCAGGCGCTCTCTAAGAATAATCCTAATAACCCCTTTGCGCATGCGGCGTCTGGGGTGCTTGCCACGGTGGCTAGCGATGCTGTGCTCACGCCGATGGATACCGTGAAGCAGCGGCTGCAGCTTGAGAGTAGTCCGTATAGAGGGGTGGGGTGATTGTGTTAGGAGAGTGATGAGAGAAGAGGGGGTGCGTGCGTTCTATGCGTCTTATCGGACGACGGTGGTGATGAATGCGCCGTTCACGGCGGTGCACTTCGCGACGTATGAGGCGGTGAAGAGAGCGTTGACGGAGGTCTCGCCTGATAGTGCTAATGATGAAACGTTGGTGGTGCATGCCACGGCTGGTGCTGCGGCAGGAGCTCTGGCAGCGGCTGTCACTACTCCTCTTGATGTGGTGAAAACCCAATTGCAGTGTCAGGTAAAGAAAAGCTCTGATTGATGCTAAAAGTTCTCTCTTTTTACTACGTAGCAGATGAAGTAGTGGTATTTGGAAACACATGCTATAGAACTCTTTATTGATGTTTGGGATTCTGTTTAAGATTGCTGTTAGGGGATGTGAAACTTCAGAGTTATGTCCACCGGTCATTCTATCAGCTACATTGAGTTAGAGAGAGTTTATGCTCTGCAAATTAGCCTACATCTGAATTTCTGGCCTCCTTTTTTTCCATCCCCACAGAAGCATCTTGTTAGCTTTAAAGTTTGGGAAAAAAAAAAGTAATTTTTATTTTCTTTTGAAGAAGAAAAGCTTCATGATAATGAGTGAAAGTGAATATTTTTTCTTTTTCTATGGTGTCCTGAATCACTAAGTATTTTGGTGACTTAGACAAGTGGATGGATTTGTTCTTTGATAGAAGATGTGGGGATATATTTTAGTAGAGGTCTTCAGGTTTTTAAGTGATGAGACTATATTCAGTGAAGCTATGCATGGATTTTCTGCATGGCAAAATTCAGTGTGAATATGAGCATGAATCCGTTGTCTGTGAAAGGTTATGCTATTTGCTTATTGCACATGCAGGGCTGTTATGCTAAACCAAAGAAGTGTTAATTTTCCATATGGAGATTCATTATCGTTGGATGTAAAATTTAAAGAAAAAAATTAGGATTGAAGGGACAATTCAGAAAGATGCAGGGGACAATGAAGACATTGAAAAGAGTGAGACTAGAGTTTGTTTAGTATTCAGTTTTTGCAAGCCAGTGCTCTGTTATGATTGACCTTCCCCATTATCCGTTAGAAGTCTCTCAAATAATGGACTCTTGCTGATGGTAGGTTGTTAGATCCTTTGTATCTTGTTGAAGAAAACAAATGATATTTGGTGGCTATTGACATGCTCTGGCTGACTGAAATTGTTGAATTGAGAAATGATAGACTTTGAAGGTAAGCATAGGATTAAGATCAACACAATTTCTATCCGGGGCTAAGATCCCTTTCATTATAACTTTTTTTGGAGAAATTAGTTAAGTTATCCTTTTGCCCTATGTTATCTTATGACTTATTTTACCCTTGGAAGTATTCTAGATTGACCCTGTTCTTGATATATACCATCATACAATAGAATAATTGGAAATAGCACTTAGGTTAGTTTTACAAGTAATTTGAAGAAGATATATACTTTTTTTATTTGATGCCAGATTAATGGTCAAAATTATGTTTAATTAATGCCGTGAAGTAAAAAATAAAGTATTCACCTAATTTCTTTTTCTTGTTGTTCTTTTTAACCTTTGTCTATCCAATCATTTTCCAAATTTTCAACAACCAGATGAAATGTTACTTTATAAGATATGGCATTCTATTGCTTTGAAGATTCAACTGACAAGTTACATTGAGAATTTTCACACATAATTTGTTCTACCAGGGTGTCTGTGGTTGTGACCGATTCTCTACCAGCTCAATTTGGGATTTAATACGAACAATAAGAAGGCGTGACGGCTATACCGGACTTATGAGAGGATGGAAGCCCAGGATGCTCTTTCACGCCCCGGCCGCTGCTATTTGCTGGTCAACTTACGAAGCTTCGAAGTCTTTTTTCCAACGACTCAATAATACGAAGAATCCCTCTTGAATCAGCATATGCAATACGTAATTTTTCTTCTTCCTTTTTTTACTCTGGTTTTCTCCTGATATGAAGTGACACATTTATGTCATCCTTCCTTCTCTGTTAATGAGAACAAGCATCATTCTCTTTTGAGGATGCTTTTGTACCCTTATAAATGATCCATGAAAACATCTGCTCAGAAGGATATGTATTTGTATCATTCTTCTGTGTTCACTTCAGGAGTTTTACTGTGTTACATTTTATGAAATTTACCCCTTTTTAGTGTGTACCCAGTTCTCGCTAGTTCTCTTTTTTTTTTTTTTTAATTAAAAAGAAGGTAAATTTCCATCACTATAATAATTATTTGCAGGCCCAAAAAAATAAATGAAATAGAATTTTCTTATTTAATTTGTTTAAATATTTCAAGATTTTTGGCAATTGACTGATATAATGAGTGTTAGATTAGTGGGTTGAATATTTTTTTAAAATCCAAATTGGAACCAGACATTAACTGTGAAATGATATAACATTCAAGAATCTGGGCCAGCTACATAATTTAATAAATAATAAAAGTGCACTTAACCCTGCAGTATAAAGTTCCCTTCACATAGGATGAGACTTGAATTTGATTCCCTCATAGAGGGAAGAGTGAGAGTCCCTAATAATATTCTTTTCAATAATATTCTTTGACCGAAAAGATTCATCAATGTGCTGGGCATATGTGGCCAAAAACCTTGTAATTGTATGGAACCATGGTTTACAAGCACATTAATTACCATGGTAATCTTTTTGAAAAGTTCTTTATGAGGGTTAATAGTTATAAATTTCTACCCTTGAAAAGGCTTCTGATGGTTCCAAAACATCAGCTGAACTCACCACTTGGCCCACAATCACAGTAATATCATCTGGTTTACCACCTGATTAATCAAAGGACATCAAAAATTAAAGCAAAGTTCCAATTCAACAAAGATTGATTGAAAATAATAAGAAGTAGGAGTTCAGTATGTGAGCCATACCGATAAGTTTCTTTCCGAGTATTTTCTTCCAGAACGGCACATCAAAGTCCCTGTTTATTTACGTTAAATTGGAGAAACAAAATGTCAGATCTGAAGCACATATCCATTTAGAATGCCATTTCATGCTTGTGCTCTGATACTGAAAGGGAAATCGACAAAGATATAATGCGATTCTGAAGGGAAGAAATAAAGGAGCCTTATTTTGTACCTTGTTTCTGGCTTCGAGGGAGTAGGGTGAATCGAAGTTAGCATCCATTGAATGATTGCATGCAAGATCAGCTAATGCCTTTTGCTGCATTGAAGCATCAAATTGTTTATCAGAAGAAAGCGACAGCTTTGATTACTAGAATGATGGGAGAGGGTAACCGGGAAACTTACCGGCTTCTACTGCAGTGTTGAATCTGGATATTGTGGAAACAATTTCATGATCGAAGACATTATCAAAAAGGCCATCTGAGCCAACAACGATCATATCTCCTTCCAGTAAATCCACATTGGAAACCTAGGCAGGAAAGTTTCAAATGGTACTACCACTAGAGACTGAGTGTTATGCATTCAGATTTAAATTCATGCAAGCTAAGAGGTTAGAATAGAAAGGTCAGTAGGGATTGCAGTTGAATTTTATTTATTGAAAAGCTGGTCAGGTAAATACTGAAGAATAACAAGAAAATTAGCTCATCTCACATTGGTGGGAAAATTTGCAGAGTATTCATTGAGAGGAAGACAAAAACATAATCAAGAAGACTTGTCCAAATAACTGAGCACATGTTAGAAAATATATGCTGAAAAATTAGGTTTTCAAGTTAAGATCTTGTCATGAAAACACAATAAACCTTTCATAAATCAAATGATAGGGAGAAAAAAATACTAGAGAACACAATAAAAAAAAATTGAATGAAGGTATCCTCCCCGGTAGAAAGTCACCCTGACATGATAAGACACATAGGTGCTGAAGGTGAGGTTCTTTGTTCTTTGCAAGACCAATTATATTGAATGAGTCATACTGAAGTTGCTGTGGATGGGCCATTACAGTTTCTTTCAAGAGAAAATGCAAGTTTCATGGTTTGGTTTGAGGAAGCTAAAATACTTCAAATGAGACATTGCTTCTGACTTTAAAATGGTCGGTCATATATATTGTTTGAAAAATACTTGCTTGATCTATTATAAGGTGAAATGAGTTGAGAAAAATCAGGAAAATAGCTGGTTGTCATATAAAACCAAATCCAATTATAAATCAAATCTAAGCTCAAGAAGACAAGTGCTGGTGGACATAAATTATAGAAGAAATGGATAGAATGAACATGGTGCATACTGCATACCACTGCATCTCTGTAAGTCTGTCCAATTATCTGAGAGCTTAACTGGTAGGGGCAATCAAAATAGTGTTCTTGTGGTGTGGTAGAGAAAATCACATCGCCTGTTAAATGTCGATGAAAGATGTATGAAACGAAATGAAATGAAAAACTAAACATCCATGAAAAGGAAATCAAACAGGAATGTCCACAAAACCTTTCCGGAGAACACGGAGTCCACAATCTCCAACATTTGCAAGTTTTAAAGTCCCATTCTTCTCCAGCATAGCAACAATGCTATTCAGACAGAAGATCATAAGAAAAGTTAATAACTGACAAACTTTTCTCAGCTTTGTAAATTAAACAAGAAATAATATGATAGAACTAAGTGTTTCTAAAGATCAGGATAGAACTTACGCAGTAGCTGACCCTATGGAAGAAGTTGCAGCATGTGCCTTCCCCAAGAGAATTTGGGGATTGTAATTGACCTGCCAAGATGCACATTGCATATGCACCTCATTGACATCTGGATAAGGATTGACTTATAAAGAGCCAAATTCATAAGAAATGGTAGGTAAATAAAACATATGCAGTCATGTATTCTCCAAAATCTGTTAAAAGGAAATACAAGCATGATTGCCCCATATTATGTGTGCTTATCATACATACAAATATATTTGGCCCAGATCAGTTATGATCAATTTTCTTTTGTGACATCCATCACATCAACATTATGATTTGAGTGTAAGTGAGAGTGATAGATTAAATTGTTATTTCTACCCACAAACACAAAATAAGTTTTGATCCATAGAAATCTCCATGATTGTTTTGTACACAAAATCAAGGGCACTTGTTGCTTCAAGCATACCTTCCTTATTGAAATTTAGATAAATGGAAGCTCAACCGCATCTCAGTAAATATTGTAAAGCTTCCATGGTACCACATGGTGCTTTCTTCTAAGCAAGAAAGTTCTTGAACAATCAAAAGTAGTCTCCATGTAAAATAGTAAAACACCTTAAAAAAGTTTTATAGGTGATGCTTATTATAGGTAAAGAGAAGCGGTAAGAGCTTAAAGTAGACGATACTAATAAAAGTAACATGGACTAGAGAAAAATTGAATTTTGATGCTTTAACCTGTTAAAATCTCAAGTAGAATTACCTCATGATCCATGACTAGACATGAAGCATTGGCCATTAATTCCTGAGAAAATAGTGCAGGATTGACATTTCGGACTGCCCATCTGTCAATCAACGAAAGAAGTACTAGAGGGATAGAACTTCAGTTACTCTTATAGTGGAAAAAACACAAGTATGGAAAAGCAATTGATACAATGGGAAATGGTTTATACCCTGAAACACCATCAGCAATGGCAAAAACTCCACCATTGTAATTGCTCACAAAGAAAGCATCCTCACCACCTTTATCAGCCTAGAAATAATTTAACACAAAGAAAACCCAGACAAAAAACAAGAACTGAGATGTTCAATTACTTCATGTCCCATATCCAACAAAAGCAAATGAATGAAAGAAAATGAGTAATTGGCAAACAAACAGATAATAAGAAAGCAAAAGGAAAGAAAATTAAACTACCTTACTTGGATGTGGAATGAGATGAGTTCCAAAAGAGATAGATACCTCCGACCTATGATGACGATGAAAACAGTCAATTAATCCAGTGGTTAGACAACTCCAAAAATTACAATCAACAAACGCAAAAGCATCTAATGAATGAATGCTTCTGATGTATCTTAATCATTAACATTTCAAGTCTTTAGCTAGCAAGTATTCTATATGAACGGATCTCTACTGAAACCAAAAAGGTAGATAATAACTTTTCCACAGCCAAAATCAGACAAAGGACCTTGTCTTTACTAGAGACTTGGGCAAACATGCATCTCATCATCCTTTTGTAATCAATATGAATCATATATCTCTACTTCCCATGAAGCACTCTCTGATTTCATTGACCTAAAAATGAATTTGACCAGCGACAAGCACAACATATACAAACTTCTACCATTTTCATCCCATAAAGTTATAAACGACATCAACATGAATACACCTAATCACAAACACTTCCGTCTAGAAGCAAACTCCTTCTAAATCAACAGCAAGAGTGTAAAAAAAACCATACAAAACTTCCAAAAAAGCTCAAAAATTTCCCTGATAACTACCAATCCATGGATATGCAAACTAATATCAACAGCAAGCGGTAATAAATAAAAATAAAATTAAGCACGCACACATAGACACACAAACTTCCATAAAAATCTCAAAACTTTCCTTGATAACTACGAATTCATTAAAAAAGCAAAGTGATTACAAGAGATGACACAGATTCAGCTCACCTTATCTGATGGCTTGAAGCCGAAGCGGAACAACTTCTCTTAGAAATGGCACACCTTCTCAACGCAATGGGAGGACGAGCAGGAGAACAATGAAGAAGAAATCGACAACATTGAGGCATGCTTAGCCTCATCATCGCCTTCACCATTGCTCCAAGCTCCAACCTCTCTCTCTCTCTCTCTCGCGTTCTTGAGCTTGTTCGCTGGTAATAAAAAGGCCACGTCCAAACGGATCTTTTGCGGATCCACAAAAGATCCGGATCCGAATCCAAACCCGAAAATCCGAATACATTAAATCCTAATTAAAAATTTAATACTTGGATTAATAAACAATAATCAGTATTAAACTTTTCCAAGATCCAAATCATCAGGTACTCTTCTTCTTCTTCTTCTTCTTCTTCTTCTTCGCGTCGTCTTCTCCGATGGCGGCGACCTCCAATGGCTATCATCAAGGTAAGATTTCTCCTTTTTCCTTGATTCCTTTCGATGGTCCCAGATCACCCACCCTTGTGCCTCCGCAGACTCCGATGTCGACTCAGATGGTAGTGTCGATGATGCCTACTACCATCCTATCTCCGCTGACTCTGACGATGGCGGAGATCTTGAGAATGAATACCCATCCTCTTCCGTCTTGCAAACTAATGCCCCTGATCCCAACAATGGATATCTAGACGGTAGCGATCTATTGCATCATTACGCCCAGAGTGGAGTTGCGGGTTTGGACTTGAATGGAGGAGGAGATGGGGAATCGGATGAAGAGGAGGAGATGGATAGGGAGAGGGAGGCGTCGATCTCGAGGGCGTTCCGGGAGGATGAGAGCCGGAGGAGTGCTCCTCTGACGGAGGAGAACGCGGCGAGGGTACTGGAGGCGATGAGAGGGGTGGTGTTCCCGGGGGTGGTTCCGAATTGGGCTGGTGAGATTGCTGAGGAACGGTGGGTGGATCAGCTCCGGCAACTGCGAGGTGAACCAGCTCCCTAGAAGTTCATATTATGATTTTTTTTTTTCTTTTTTTGAATTTTCTGGCGTGCTTTGTTGTTGATGATGGTTTGCTTTTCTGGGAATGGGCGCAAGTTAGTAGCTTTTCATCATTTATGGATGCTGCATGGTGGATTTCAATTTGATTGGAAGATGTAAACATCATCATGTTTTGTTATATTTGACAATTGGTAGTGATCCAACGCAATGTTTACATGTTTGTTGAAATCTTGTGATACAGTATTGAGCAACACTCTGAGTTAGGTGTTATTGAATCATATCTTGTTCTTGTTTCTACTTAGTATCCTTCTATGTAAGGTTGCAAATTCTCTGAAATCTTGTGATGCAAGTGTTTGTGCACTGATCTTGATTTGGTGTTGTGAATCATTTGTAGTTCCTTTTACCAATTAGTACCACTCAAGGCGAGGTTGCATGTTTTCTGAAATCTTATGATACAAGTGTTGCGCAATGAGCTTGATTAGGTCATTAGGTGTTATGAACCATACCTTGCTTTTACCCAAGTAGTATCATTCAAAGTAAGGTTGCCTGTTTGCTGACATCTTGTGATGTAAGTGCCGTGCAGTAATCTTGAGTAAGTGTTGTAAATCATACCTTATTCCTTTTACCATCATTCATGCAAGGTTACATTTTGCTTAACTCCCATGACATCAGTGTTGCAATTACCTCACTTAGGTAGTGTGAATCTTGTTGTGTCCTTATTAACAATTGTGACGGTTCAGTTTAAGGTCTTGGGTATTGATAAAATATGAAGTCCAACTAGGATTTTTCAACATTCTGGAAGAAAAAAATTTGGTTTGTATGTTTACAATATCGGGTGTTTTTAATGTTTGACATCAGGGGTGTAAAAGGAGTTCAGCAATGAGATGAGCAAGTGAGATTTGTGTAAATTACATAACTGAAATTTCCCACAGATTTCGAGTCCAACCCTACTTGTGTACTGAGAACCATTGATCTTCACTTTTTTATCTAAGTCATAGCTAAAATTATTTCTATGATTAATTTTCAGTTTTGTTTATATACAAAGCATACAAATGGTTGAGCATATAATAAATTCAGTTTGCTTATAATGTTCCATTGCAGTGTTCTTTTGTTAGATGCATACACACAACTTTCGTTGATCCTGAATTCTAAATGAAGAAGGTATTTATGGAATGCAGATTAAATGCATACATTAGAATCAAACCTTTCAGTTCCTGTTTCAACATTTGCTTCTTCCTCTGCAATTAGAATAAAAAATTTCACATAAAGCTAGTCACTCCAAGAAGTTCAAACCATAAATCTTATGACCTTCATACATAAACTGGTGTTTTGGTTGTATGTTGTTTACTTTGGCTACATCATAAGATCAACGTATGATGATAAAATATTTTCATTAAAGTTTTCTGTTAAATGTTAAACATCAAAGTTGATATTTTATGGAGCATACAATCAAATACTAATTTCTGGAAGTATAGTTTAAAAAACCAATTCTTTAAAGGAATGCGCAAATTTCTGCTAAAAAGATTATTTATGCATACCAATGGTGGAATTTACCTAAAGGTTCATACTAAAGTTAATGATTGTCAATGTCTTAATTTTTTAGATTACTGGTTGGCACTTAAAATGAAACCACCCAAAGTGATTGATGTTCTCCATGGAGAATACTGAGTTCTCATAAGATGCATTTGCCAAATTTTTACATCTAAATTTACAGCATTAGCTAGAAAGTTTCCATTCAATGTAGACTCCTGGATTTGAAAACACCTCATAACTGCAGATGAAGTTAAATTTGGGTAAATTACACAGATGAAAGTTGATTCACAAGCAAATTTTAGGATGGGCATGATAACTTTTTTAGCATCTAAAATCCATGAGAGCTATTAGTAAATTCAATAGATTGGCTTAAGCAATGCTTCCAATCCTTCCAATCAACCAAAGGGTTATTAAAGCCTCAACATAGAAGCCTCGATTAGTACTCATCCATGGAGTGAATGAGTAGCAGCAAGAGCAAAAAAGAGGGACATGTAACAGAGGATTGCTGCCTTGTGAACATGTCTGCAAAAAATGAATTCTTGATTGAAAAAAGCAGAATATCAACATAAATCACTGTTTCATTAATGAGAAGTAAACATTTCTTCATTATTTTAATTTCAGTATCATTTTTTACTATAAAAATTTAGTTCACAAAATAGTTTAAATCATAAGGTGTGTGTGCCTTATTTAGCTATGTGCGTTACAATGTAAAGTAGAACTGAGATTTAGCACACATGCATCAATATAGTAAGATGACAGTCATTACAAAGCTCATACCTGGCCTTAGTTCCTCCTTGTAAGTATTAATTTCAGTCTCTTGGACTGTAGCACCAACTTCACGTAAATCCAATCATTAACCCTGTCTATGGATTGGAAATAAGATATTCTTCTTGATTTTTTGATCATGATGAACGAAATGAACATCCAAAAGCCAACAATGAATCCTGATGCAAGGCCTATATAAAGCCACAAGTTATCAAACCATTCTCGGTTTCCATCTTGATGTCCTCCATCTAAAGACCCAAGAGAAGGAGTCTCATTAGTGCAATCACTTAGAGGAAATCCACAAAGACCATCATTGTAAAAGAAACCCGATGCATCTAAAGTCTGAAGTTGATTGCCTGATGGAATTTTCCCTGACAACTTATTGTGTGACAAGTTCAGATGACTGAGAAAATTCAGAGCAGATATGCTTGGAGGAATGACACCAGAAAAGTTATTGATTGATAGGTCAAGTGACTCCAGTTGTTCCATGTCACTGATGCTTTCTGGTATCTTTCCAGTGAAAAGGTTGTGAGAAAGATTCAAGAAATGCAACCCATGCAGTTTGGTCAGTTCTTCAGGCAACTCACAGGAAAGCTTGTTCTTTGATAAGTCTATCATTGTGACTAGTGATAGAACCATGGAGTAATCCATTTGTAGGCCCTTTGCATTTATCAAGAGAGATTCCAAGTGCATAAATGTATTGGTCCATGAAATTGGTCCTGAGAAAGCCTTACCTCTACTTGTAAGGAAGAACAAAGACCACCATTTGTTGTAATTTGTGACTACCATGGCTTTGAAATCTCCAAAAGAATGAGGAATGCAACCTGATAGGTTGTTGTGTGCAAGGTCGAGGATTTGAAGAGAAGAGAGTTTTGATAATTGCTTTGGGATGACGCCTTCAAATAAATTTGATCTCAAGCAAAGCACTATTAAAGATGAAAGGCTATCTCCGATCCACGTTGGTATGCTACCTGAGAGTTTGTTTTCACCAATGTCAAGAATGACCAACTTGTTGGCCATTTTCAAGGACAAGGGGAGATTTCCAGAGAAGCCATTGTTCCTCAAATGTAAGGATCGGAGATTGGTAAAAGACACAAGGCCATCTGGAATTTTGCCAACAAAATTATTGTCAGATAAATCAATAATTTCCAATGCTGATGTTAAATTCCTGCAATTGGGAAGTTCTCCAGACATATCATTATTAGACACATCAAACAACGTCATGCTAGTAAGGTTACAGAAGAACGATGGAATGTTGCCACTGATATGATTATCGGATAAAGAGAAAACTTGAATGAGTGTAGCAGCTGCAAAGTAAGAAGGAATAGACCCAGAGAATGAGTTGTTACTGAGATCGATGACAAACAATGCAGTGGGATCAAGCTCAGGTAATGGGCCTTCAAATTTGTTTGAACTCAAATCAATGATATTGAAACGGTGATTTTTCAAAGAAGTTGGTAGCCTCCCCTCCAAATTGTTATTTGATAGATTCAGAAAAAACCCAGGAAAGTTACTTAGATTCCAAAACCATCCAGGGATATTACCTGAAACTCCAGCATTTGATAAGCAAAGAAGATTCAATCGCATTTGAGTTTTAAGCCAAGTGGGAAAAGTGGGGCCTACTTTGCAAGAAGTCATGGCGATGAAAATGCATTCAAAAGGAGGCTTCCAATTCTCACTTATATTCAATTGCAACGAGTTGTAGGAGAAGTGCAATACTTCCAAGTTTACTAGATTAGCAAAATGAGATTCAGTTAAGACACCCACCAAAGAATTTGCAGCAAGATGCAGTGCATTCAGTTTAGATAATTGGCCTATGCGCTCTGGAATTGTTCCATTCAGCTTGTTGCCCAGCAGACTCAATATTTTGAGACCCTCTCTACTTTTTGAAGCAGAACCATTCTTGTTCTCCCTGCATTTAGACAATCCATCCACAAGATCATCAATGCCTCCACTGATAGAATTTCTAGCAAAATTCAAGCACTGCAACTTGCATAAGTTTCCCATGCCTTTTGGCAATGTTCCATTGATGTTGTTATTGGATAAATCAAGCTCCCCCAAGCTAGAGAGCTTGCCTATAGATTCTGGTAATCCCCCCGTGATGCCATTGCCCTGCATTTTGAACTGCTGCAATTGGCTAAGATTTCCAAGACTCTCCGGTAACTTTCTACTTATCGAATTTTCGGACAAATCTAGAAACTGAAGGCGAACAAGATTCCCTATAGCTTCGGGCAATTTGCCACTGAGATTGTTACCTCCAGACCCATCAAAATGTTGCAAAAGTGTGAGATTGCCGAAGGATTCAGGAATTGCTCCAGTGATCATATTCATTGAAAAATCCAAGTATTGCAGGCTTTGTAGATCACCAATGCTTGCAGGCATCCATCCCTGAACTTGGTTACTGGACAAATTAAACTTCTGCAACTTCTGCAGCCTCCCTATGCTCTTGGGCAACTTTCCAATCCTATTATAAGACAAATCAAAGTGCAATAAATTCGTAAGATTGCTCAGAGATTCTGGAATGCTTCCATTGAGTTCATTTTGTGACAAATCAAGTCTCTCCAAGCTACCAAGATTTCCCAAGGACTCTGGAAATGCTCCACCAAGATGGTTCTCTGATAAGCTCAAGACTCTCAAGCCACTCAAGCTACCAATAATGACAGGTAACTTGCCATAGAGAAAACAAGCAGAAAGATCAAGATAAACAAGGCTAGTGAGATTGAACAACCATTGAGGCAGAGTGATGTGCAGGTCATGATTCTGAGAGAGATCAAGCACGCGAAGAGATGTGAAGTTGAGATGACGAAGCAGAGTAGCATCATGAATATCAGTAGGTTGGAGTTGAGCATCAGAGAGTTTCAAAACAAGTAGAGAAGGGAGCATATTAATGTCATGAAGCCAACCATGGACTTTTGAGAGGTCCACACCACTCATGTCAAGATGCTGTAAAGAACTCATTCCAGAGAGCCAGTGGAGGCCATTAGCTTGTAGAATAGGCAAATAACTTGAGCTAAGATCAAGATATTGCAAGCATGATAGGTTTCCAAAGGCATAAGGAATGATTCCAATGAATCCTGTATTAGTGAGGTTAAGGTATTCAAGGTTGGCAAGAGAACCAATGAAGTCTGGGATGTGGGAGTCATTGAAATTATTTAGGCTCAAATCCAAGTGCTTTAAATGGTGAAGTTGAATCAGAGAAGAGTTCAACTTACTTGCTGGCGCGGAATAATCATAATAGCGATCAGAAGGGTACTGGTGGAGATCAAGTTTGATGACATGCTTGGATTCATGGTTGCAGCTCACTCCTTTCCATGTGCAATAGTCATGGCCAGTCCAAGAAGAGAAAAACAAGTTTTGGTTGTTACTCTGCTGAATGCTTGCTTTGATGCTGAGAAGGGCTATCCTTTCAGTTTCAATTGAGCTTATACTTTGGACATAACAAGGAGGTAATGCTGAGATAACAAGGATAACAAACGAAAAAAACAATGAGTGATAAGCCATGAGATCAAAGAGATGAGCTCCACGCAAGTGTCTTCGGAGAAGTGAATTGGTAATGCACGCTATATGTAAGCAGATTTAATAAATAGGGAACAAGGATAGGTTGATTTGTTGACTTGACTCATTCTTCATGTTCTCTAGAAATTTTAATAAAAGTCAGTAAAATTTTATAAAAATTTGCTGGGTATTTGTGATGAGAAGTGTATCTTGCATTAATGAGAGGCTATGGTGATTGGGGATATGCCTTTTGGCGTGTTGGAGATGTCTAATTCCTGAGTGAACGGTGGGCTTGACGACGTTTATGCTGGTGGTGTATGTAACTATCTATTTCATTTTTAAGAAATTTGGTGATCTGTTTAACACGGCAAATGCATAGAGACTCCTAATTTCATGTCTAATTTTATAATTTCAAACTTCTTGATGGTATATGTGGAAATCTTTCATCTAAAAATCTAAACTTCAAGTCGGCTTGAAATTAATTTCCGTGGACACCCACTTCATGATAATTGATTAGTTGACTTGATGATGTTTATCCAATTGAGTCAATTCAGGTTCACCCAGTCATGATAGAAACCATTGCATTGTTTGACAAAGATCTCTATATGAATTTCTTAGAAGTTTGAACATCAGTTCAGCCTATTCAACTGATCACCATGAGTTCAAATTGCATGTGTTTTGATTTAATGGTGTTACCTATGTCTGGTTACTTGTTCCTATTTCCATTGACCAGGTTTTGTTAAACTGAATGAAATATCTGCATTTTTATTTTGAACAATGACCATGTCCATGTATTTGACTGTATGTTTTGTTAGATTACTCCCTGTGAAGATTTTTCAAGGCATATATTCATCAATATTATCAGATGGAAATCTTTAGATATTTTATGATTTCGAAGTTGTCTTAACTTATGGTGAGTTTGTTGATACTTAAACAAGAGCTACTAAAACAGGTGAGACATGCAAATTATCTTTACATGTGCATGATAACCAGTTTACAGATTACAGGAATTCTGTTTATTGTAAAGGCCCTTCTGTCATTATGATTTTTTCTTTCAGCAGTGAAGATGAGTCAGAAGGGTACCAAATTTTCCTACTCACAAATGACTTGATAAGGACTATGTGAAGAAATTGATTTACCCCTGTGGTTCTGGTTTAGTAACAAAGTAAATCTTTCTTTGTAGCTTCCTATGTTTGGTCACCTCTTTATATTATCTTGTCTTGTGAAACTTCTATATATCTTGTAATAAAAAAAAAATGTTTTGATTCATTCTTGAAGAAATGAGTTCTAAAAGTGAAAATGGATTCATTTATGTGTGTAATCAAGGACTGCATTGGGTTGATGTAACAAAATTGAATGTGAAATGTATATCATCAAAAGTAAAATGTTATCTTAGTTTTTTTCAAGCTATGTAGTATAGATGACAAGAAGTAGATTAAGGGAAAAAATTGGTTTCCTTAGTGGATAGAAAAAAAAAAGTATTGAACTGAAAATATAAATAAATACAAAAATATAATTAATTATTTTTAACATACTTTAATAAACAATACATTATATTCGTATATTAAGTTATTATGCTTGAATAATTATGAAATAAATTTTTTGAACAGTGCATGTGTCCTTCTAAAGCTACTATATTCCAAATTTTACAAATACATTTTTTTAAAAAAATACAAAACATATTAATAACACCAGGAAAACACTGTAAAATAATTTTTTATGTACCAAAAATGATTAATTTGACCAGTTGATTTTTATAAATTATAATCATAAAAATATAAATTTTAAGAGACAGTTCTTATTTATTATTTAAGTCACAATTTTAATAACAAAAATTAAAAAATTAAAAAAAAAAAAAATTTCTTAGTCCGCAACTTCAGCAGGAGGACCTGAACGTTTAGTCACGTGATTAGCGCGTGCAAACCCAAAGCTAAGTCTAGCGAATAGATCTCAAGGTTGGTGTTCGAAGCTGCAAACCCTAACCCTAATCACAGCGGCGATCGAGTTCTTCCTTTCAGGTACTACTCTTCGTTGCTTGATTCCCAATTGGATATCGTCCCTGTATGCGATCTAGTTTCCTGATTTTTTTTGATTAATTTGATGTCATATTTGATATTTATAAGCTGTTATTCGATTTTAGGATAATTTTTTTTGTTCCAAGTTCTTCAGCTATTGATCGTTTGTTGTGAATTCCATTCGGCTGTTTATTGTTGATTTTTAATTTTAGACAAGGAGCAAGAGTGGATCACAAAAACCAATGCGTTTGTCTCTCTGTGGATTGTGCTTAGCTTATCCCATTTAATCTTGAAATCTAGTATATTCCATTTTAGGATTATCTTTTTGTTCCAAGTTCTTCAGCTGTTGATCATTTGTTGTGAATTCCATTCATCTATTTGTTTTGGATTTTTAATTGTAGAGAAGGAACAAGAGTGGATCACAAGTCTGGGAAACCAATGCGTTTGTCTCTCTGTGAATTATGCTTAGCTTATTCCATTTAATCTTGAAATTTAGTATATTGCTAAGAAAAATCTAGTATATTCGATTTTAGGATCATTTTTTGTTCCAAGTTCTTCAGTTATTGATCATTTGTTGTGAATTCCATTCATCTCTTTGTTTTGGATTTTTAATTGTAGAGAAGGAACAAGAGTGGCTCACAAATCTGGGAAACCAATGCTTTTGTCTCTCTGTGGATTATGTTTAGCTTATTCCATTTAATTTTGAAATCTAGCATTTTGCTAAGAAAAATCTAGTATATTCAACTTTGTGATCATTTTTTTGTTCCAAGTTTTTCAGCTATTAATAGTTTGTTGTGAATTCCATGCATGTATTTGTTTTGGATTTTTAATTGTAGGGAAGGAACAAGAGTGGATCACAAGTCTGGGAAACCAATGCATTTGTCTCTTTGTGAATTATGCTAAGCTTATTCCGTTTAATCTTGAAATCTAGTATATTGCTAAGAAAAATCTAGTATATTCAACTTTATGATCATTTTTTTGTTCCAAGTTTTTCAGCTATTAATAATTTGTTGTGAATTCCATGCATCTATTTGTTTTGGATTTTTTTAATTGTAGAGAAGGAACAAGAGTGGATCACAAGTCTGGGAAACCAATGCGTTTGTCTCTCTGTGAATTATGCTTAGCTTATTCCATTTAATCTTGAAATCTAGTATATTGCTAAGAAAAATCTAGTATATTCAACTTTATGATCATTTTTTGTTCCAAGTTTTTTTCAGCTATTAATAGTTTGTTGTGAATTCCATGCATGTATTTGTTTTGGATTTTTTTAATTGTAGGGAAGGAACAAGAGTGGATCACAAGTCTGGGAAACCAATGCATTTGTCTCTTTGTGAATTATGCTAAGCTTTATTCCGTTTAATCTTGAAATCTAGTATATTGCTAAGAAAAATCTAGTATATTCAACTTTATGATCATTTTTTTGTTCCAAGTTTTTCAGCTATTAATAATTTGTTGTGAATTCCATGCATCTATTTGTTTTGGATTTTTAATTGTAGAGAAGGAACAAGAGTGGATCACAAGTCTGGGAAACCAATGCGTTTGTCTCTCTGTGAATTATGCTTAGCTTATTCCATTTAATCTTGAAATCTAGTATATTGCTAAGAAAAATCTAGTATATTCAACTTTATGATCATTTTTTTGTTCCAAGTTTTTCAGCTATTAATAGTTTGTTGTGAATTCCATGCATGTATTTGTTTTGGATTTTTAATTGTAGGGAAGGAACAAGAGTGGATCACAAGTCTGGGAAACCAATGCATTTGTCTCTTTGTGAATTATGCTAAGCTTATTCCGTTTAATCTTGAAATCTAGTATATTGCTAAGAAAAATTGAAATGGTTTTTCTATGTGTGGAATTACGTGATTGTTTGTTCTGATTTATTATACATTCTCTTAAAAACCAAAATCTTTGATGGTTAATCTACTGCTCTTTGCAATTTTTGAAATTAGAGGAACAAATTGATGTTTTAAAGTAGAAAGAAAATGATGGCATGAGTTTAGTATCTGAGATATATATATTGTTATTGTGCATCATCATCAAATTTTTGTACGGTTAAAGGCTGGAATGATGGTTAGTGTGTTTTTGTTTGCATTTCTAAGAATCGAAGGAACCTGTTCTTTGTTTGGAAATTTACTTAGATAAAGTAACTACTGTTATAATCGATATAAAGGTCCAAACTTTAGTCTTTCTCTATGTATACATGGTTTTATCCAGTGAATTTCAGAGAGAAATAGTCATGTTATCGAGTTGAGACATATTCTCCAACATTTGGCTTTTAGGGCTTTTATGGCTTTTACAGGTTTGTGCTCTTCATATTTGATTTTATTCAAGTACAAACTGATGGTTAAAAAACACGTGTTGAGCACTCTATGTAGTAAAATGAAAATGTGCTAAGGGGCTGTTTTCTCTACCGATCCACTTCTGTGTTCACTTTATTTATATTGTTAGCTTGTTTTGTTCTTGATGAATTTTTACTTTAATGCGTCAAAGGATTTGATTTGTCAATGATATGGAAATGTTGGATTCCTGTATTTTAGTAAACCTAACAAATATTTGCTCCACATCAAAGATTAGCCTAAGCTTAATTGAGCCCTTTCTAGTGTGTTCAATCCAAACTTATTTCTTATTCATATTGTCAGCTTTGTGTTTCGTTATTTACTTGATTTCTGCAATCTATATGTGAAATTTTGTCCTGAAGTAGCATTTCCAATGAAACACATCTAGTGTGCTATTTATAAACCATATTCATAAATCATAATAAAAACTAGTCCATTAGAACAGTGTTTGACATAGTCCATGTTATGTGTGATAACCATGGGCAAGCTCGTATTATTTTACTGCAGAATGACAGAGACGCCGTTTCTTCCCCGCGAGAGACTGCTGAAGCACCAGCAGCATTTCCAGAACATTCACAAGCACACCTACTTGAAAGGGCCTCTTGATAAGGTCACATCTGTTGCGATTCCGCTTGCGCTGACAGTGTCCAGCCTCTACCTCATCGTAATTCACTTTCGGTTTCTATAATCCCATCCACCTCATTTCTTTTATGTTCTTTAACAGCCCTCATACTCAAATTTCTGTTATATGGAGCAGGGCCGAGGGATCTACAACATGTCATACGGGATCGGGAAGAAGGAATGAGAAGAAAGCTCTCGCCGACCTCGGATGTTCTTAAAGCATTTTAAATAAACTCTACAGGCTGTAATTGAAACCTGTAAATTCTGCCACATTTTGGTTTCTTGTTCTTGATCTTCCATTTCTATTGTTTTAATTCTACATTTTGATATTGGTCAATTGGATCTTCAATTCTTCGCCTAGTTTTTAAGTCTTAAAGATAACCATATTTCATAATAATGACTATACTACATTACTACATGAATAAGCAATTCTCATTTTTATTATATACTGACCAGAAAGCGGTAACAAATAAAACCTCTTGTTTTTTCCTTCTACTTCTTTGTTGTCCTCTCTTTTATGTTTTTCCCCTCTCTGGCAGTTCTCTTTCTTTTCATCTTTCAAATGTTATCCTCTCCCCGTCCAAAAATCAGTTGGTTTTTTTTTTGTATTTGTTTTTTTTAAATTGAAATTAGAATTATTTTTAACTTTTTTTTATTTGATTTTTTTTTAAAATTTCCTTTGGAATTTCTTTTAAACAGATTATCATGTGTCAACTGCATTTGCCAACTGTTGATATTTGACTCGAAATAAAAAATTTTAGTTGCTAATTTTTTATTTATTTATTTTCTACTTCTTAAAAAATTATCAAAAAGAATGTCAAAGAATAATGTAAAATTTAAACAAGCTTACTGGTATATATATATATATATATATAAATCACCTGGGAAGTTTCCTAAATTTAAAATTCAATCATTGAAAATTCAATGATTGTGGAATGTTCAATTTAACGGTTGTGTACTGTTCAATCCGACCGTTGTGCATTATTCATTCAATAGTGATATTGTATTTACGAAATTCAACAGTAACATAAGATGCACGGTATTGTTATTTGAACCTTTCAATTAAATTTACGTAGTGATTTATTGAATCACAACTATTGAATTCTATTTTTATTGGAACTACAGTGATATTGTGCTTATAAATAATATTAATAACACAGTGAAAAATATGATGGACAATATTATCATATGAGTCGTTCAATCAAATATACACAGTGATTTGTTGAATCACAACCATTGAATAGAAGCAACTTTATAAAAAGCAAAAACCAAAACTATTCAACCTAAAGCTAAACCTAATTATCCCACTCATGTCTTTGTCTCTCTCCACAATCATTATTGTTCTCAACTGCGGACGTTCTTTGTAGATTTAAAATAAAACAGTTGTGCACTGTTCATTTAACAATGATTCTATGTTTATGAAATTCAACAATGATACTGTGTTGCTAAATCGTAGAACAATGAGAAAGTGAGATGTGTGTATCGTCATATGAACTGTTCAACCGTCATTTGTTACATGCTGATGTTAATTGGTTGTTTTTCTATAAAGGTGACAAGCACCAAATCAAAAAGATGGACAAATATAAAGATGCACCAGTTACATAGCTTGAATGATCTCCTAGGGATAAATCTTTATATCACAGTTCATTTTTTTTTTCTTAAGCAACACATGGAGAATAAAATTAATTGTTATATTAATTAAGACATGTATGCTAGCATATATATATATACATGAATAAAACTCTGAAAATTTATACTCCTGTGTTGCTAATAAGATATATAATAATTAAATACTTAACTTAAACAATTTTATTACATAATTCACCTTGTATTATTTAAATATTTAAATTTTCACACATTATTTATTTATTAAATTAATTACATATTTAATTATAGAAAAAATCAAAATATGGTTAGAAGGGAATTTTGCAACAATGGAATGGGCATATAATATTTGCATGATGTTAAATTCTTTCCAAAATTTCTCTATAACCAATGACTTTTGGCCTGTTGATACCGGGTGGTTCTCTTTCCGAGAAGACTGAATTGAAACTTATGTAAGATGGGAGCATAATATTATTGAGCTCACAGATGCGCTCCATATCAGCGCACACCCCCGGATTATTAGCCTTAAATTGGGATGCTTGTCATTTAGTGTAAAAAAAAAAAAAACTAACTCAATAAAAGGAGCAAATAAAAATTGACAAATTAAAAATGCATGATACGAAGAACAACAATATTCATTCTTTTTTAATGCATGATATTCTTAATTCCATTTTCATGTTCTATTTATACCTAGCTTTTCCATTTGCAATATTATTATTGAATAAAAATTCACTCTAATAAAGAAATGAATAAAAAAATTCCACCAAGGTTATATGAGATATTAGGGTAAACCAGAGACATATCTAGGCTTTGAAATTATCTAAAATTTAACAAATTCGTTAAGAATAGTTTTTGATAAGGTAATATTAAATAAGAATAGTTGAATTTGAAGTCAATTGTTGAATTGAAGTTAAAATTAATAAATCACACTAGTATTTTTGTTTTGGATATATACTCACAATTACACACTCTTATTAAAAAATATATGTTTATATTTGAAGTATTTAATAATATAAAAATTAAGGGTTTTGATATGTATTTTAAACAAAATTGTTTCTAAAACTATTTTTATAAAATATAAGGGTTTTGTTTTGTATGAATAATTTACTTTATAACATTCATTTTCATTGTTTTTTTAAAAATTTGGGAAACTATGAACATGGATATGTTTTCAAATAGGTCTATCAAACAGATTTGCATTTGTTCTTACTTCATGCATCTAGTTTTAAAGAGTCTACATGTGTGCAAAGAAATTGAATTTATGTTTCAAAGATATATATATATATATATATATGGCAAAATAATTTTTTATGGACGTCCATAGATAACTTATCTATGGACATCCAATTATCAGCCATTGGATCATGGTCTAACACTGATATTGATGAACAGTAGTAATATATGATGTACTGTTATAAACTGTGATTACTTTATTTATTATTGTATTAACAACTGTTCATCATTGTTGGCCGTTGGATCAAAATCCAATGATTGATAATGGACTTCATAGAAAAGTGGTCCTCTATAAATATTTGTTTGTATGGATTTATTATATCATAATGCTCAGTGAAACCAGAAGGAAAGGAAAAGGTTGGCCTCTGCACGAGGTTCAACCTGCCTTGAATAGTTAATGTTAAGTTTGACAAGTTGACTCTCTTTAAGGGAGAGAACAACTTGCCATGTTAGCATCTTATATATATCTTCAAAATGCATGGTTCCTCTTATAGGCATCTTCACCACAAATATTTTTGTAGCACAATATACTGTTTAACTTAAATTTGTGACCATGGAATTAGCACTAGCTTAAGATGAGCAAAATTGAAACTTCTTTGTTTTTTGTTTTTTTTTTTTTGTGGTAATAAGCTAAGTTTGATATATATATGTTTAGATAGAGAAGTAAAGTGAGAGGCGATGATTGTAGTTCTTTATTTAATTTTAATTATAATTATTGTTCCTTATTTGACTATGTTTATTTTCTTATATAGATAACTCAAGATTCGAGAATTAAGAGGCTTGAAGATTATAATATTAAAAGAAAGTTAAACAATGATCAAGGGAAAACAACAATAATTTTTTTTTATAATATCAACTTAAAAAAATTGTAATAGTTGTAAATAAGATGGTGCTAAGTTATTTTTCTGATATATTTAAGTAAAATATACCAGAGAAAATTAAAGAAAATGAAGTTATAATACTTATAATTATTTCTCAAGATCTGTTTAGAGTTTATTTTATGATTTGTAGAGGAAAAGATTAAATGAAATCCAGATTTTAGATGCAATTATAATAGCCTCTAAATGTGAGAACATATTTTAAAATTTGGTATGAATATGTTTTAAAATTATTAAGTTTTGAGGCAATTACAATCTTATATGTTGTAGTCATAATCACTTTTAAAAATTAATATGAATAAGATTTATCTTTTTGGCCGGTTATAACTGCTTCTAAAACGGGAAAAAAAGTTGCTAAAGCTATTAAAACCGTCTCTAAAACTTTTTTTATAATGCTCCTTGTGTCGCTAGTATGATATATAATAATTAAACATTTTTATTAAATAATTCACTTTTGATTATTTAAATATTTAATTTTCACATATTATTTATTTATTTATTTATTTAAATAATTAAATATTTAATTATATAAAATATCAAAATAGGGTGAACGGGGAATTTTGCAACAATGGAATGGCCAATATAATATTTGCATGATGTTAAATTTTTTCCGAAATTTCCCAATAAGAGAAGCAAATAAAATGGACAAAAACTAAAAATGCATGATATGAAATAAACAAGATTCATTCTTTTTTAATGCATGATATTATTAATTCCATTTTCATGTTCTATTTATAATTTTATACTTAGCCTTTTTATTTGCTATATTATTATAGAATAAAAATTCACCCAAAAATATTCCACCAAGGCTTTCATGAGAATTGAATTTTTTGGAAGCCAATAGTTGAATTAAAGTTAAAATTAATAAATTACACAAAGTTTTTAGTTTTGGATATATTTATTTATATTTGTAGTATCTAATAATATAAAATTTAAGGGATTTGATATGTATTTCAAACTAAATTATTTCTATTTCCAATATTTTCAAAATAAAAATTTAGGTTAGATGGTTCATTTTATTAGTTTTAAAATAGTTATATATATATAGTACACTTAGTTTATATAATATTATATAATATATATATTTATTTTAAATATTTAATAATATACTTAGAATGGTAGGATTAAAAGTATACTTATCATAAGAAATTTATAAATATTCATGTTTAAACTAATTTTATTATGAATTAATAATATAGTAAATTATCATCGCTATCAATAATACACTTTCATTTATTTAACACCATTTATGATTTTTTGTACGAATAAGTAAAATCTTTTTAACAATGAAAAATAAATAATAATATATATTTATATTTTTTACATAAATAAATAGGTTTAATATATTCACAATGTTTTTATCATTAAAATAAAATAAAAAAATAAAAAAATTCTCATGATATAAACCCTTTTCGGTGGAACAGGCCCTGTAAATCGCATCTCGGTGATCGCGCGAGGGATCGAAAAGTGAGAGCGCGAGAGAAGAGATGTCGAGAGAGAGGGCCAAAACGCGGGGTTCTACCCCCTCCGCAAGAGGTTTGATCCTTGTTCTTTTCTCTCCAGATCGATTGTTTTGTGTTTTTCTTCATCTAGGGTTCGGTTTTTGTCTATTTTAAGGCATGCAATTCGAACCATTTTTGAGATAAATCAATTGAGGATTGAAAGAATTCTAGTTTTTTTTTTCTTTTCTTTTTAGCAGCTTTAGGAGGAATTATATATGAAAAGCTTGTTTTTTTGTTTGAATTTTGATCAGCCTATAGAGAAAATGGAGAAATTGGTGAATGATGGCAATTTCTATGAGGCTCAACAGATGTACAAAACTTATAGTGCTAGGTATGGAGAGAATTCGTTTCTGGTTCTTTATTTTTTGAGGAAATATTGGCTGTTTATGATATTGATGTGTGATTATAGGTATGCTGCTGCTCAGAGGTACTCTGAAGCATTGGATATTCTTGAAGCAGGTGCTCTAATACAATTGAATCATGGGCAGGTTATTTTCTTTGTTTCTATTTTCTTCTAAATTGGCATGGACAGAATTATTTCCAGAGTCAATTAATTTCACATTGTTTGATTGTTTTAATCATTGCGAGAGGTTTTTCTCTACTTTCACTGTGCTGTTTATACAATTTAGCCTTCGCTTATCACATAAAGGCATATTTTTGAGCATTGATAGGCCCCTGTTGATTGTACTTTGTGGTAATGTTGCCTTCTCTTCGTTCTAGTTAGTTTTTTTTTCTGTCACAGGTGTTGATGTTTTACGTGGTTTGCTGTTGGTTAAGTGATGAGCCCACTATTGTTTCAGTTTAGAAGTTAATGCAGCAAGAAACTTAATCATTGAGTAATCCCATGCTAATAAAATTAATTTATTATTAAGCTTGATAATATATATATATATGCTAGTGTAAGGACCCAATATGAGATGTTAGATTCTCTGTGTTGCTTTGTCCAAAATTCCCTGTTAAGAAGTCAATCATGATTTATATTCCATCTACCATTGCAGGTTACCTGTGGTTCCGAACTAGCTAATATTTTTGTGGAGACATTGGTGAAAGGAACTTTTGCCTTCAGTGAAGAAATTCTTGGTCGGGTTTCTTTCTTTTGGTTAAATTCTTGGAGCATTGGCATTAAATTCTTTTTCCTATGCAAATCCATATTAGTTAAATGAGTTCTGTGTTTATGAGTAGTTTAATGCTCATTTGATTTTTTTAAGGAAAAAAGAGGATTGCTTGTTCATAACTAAAGGCATTCCTTTTTCCTCCTTTAAAATAATATAGATGATCCACATACGTTATCAGGGATGTTATTGTTTTTTTGTATGTGGACGTGACTTTTTACAAGAATATGAGCTAAAAATACTTGTAAAATCTAGACAACCTTGTATGATACTATTTTTTGTGATTTTATGGGGTTTCTGGTGATGCCTGTTTGATGGTTTATGATTTTTTTTCCCCTAGCTAATGAGTGCAACAAATTTTCTGATAGAATGCGGGCATCCAAGCTCTTGATTGAGGCTTTAATATCATGAGATTGTCTGGAATATGTTTGAGTAGTTAAGTGGCCTTTCACTTTGAACTTTGCTTGCTATTCTTATATGTGACATAGATAGTCATGCACTATCCAACCCCATGAGTTGCTTAAGGTCACTATCATATCCAAGCTAAGGACAATCTATGATTGGTAGAACAAACTGGCTATTTATAATGATAATACCCAAATTTTCACTTGCAAATACCCAAAATAAACCCTAAATTGCAAATCTTCAGCCAATTTCTTAATGGTGATGTTTTTGTTTGAGTCAGCAATGGAACTCTCTCCATCTAATAACCAATATCACGATCTAAAATTACTCAGAGTGACACTAGTACTCTACTAATGACCTTATGGACACACATTAAATGGCTTCTTCATGTTATCTTCAGCAATGTGACTCTTGAGAAATTTATTGGTTTTCTTGCTAAAATTGGTAGTTTTTGAATGATAAGTTGCATTTTTTTTCTTTTCTTACTATTAAATTTTTTTTGATGTTCATGAAACTAACTGGAACATCCAACTTAGGTCGGCTCAGAAAGATATATGAGGCTTTCCCTAAGATTCCGGTGCCGCAACACTTGGATGATGATGATGACATGCAAAAGCTTTCAGAAGCCTTAGTGGCCGCAAAAATTCGTGTGGAGGGTTGCTCATCTTTCTTGAGGGCTGCGATCAAGTCAGTTTCTTTTGACCATGACCAAGTCTCTTTCAAAGTGATGGTTTGAAGAATTTGTTTTATATGAATCTCGTTCAAATTAGCGAGGTCTATATGATGCTTTCCTATCTTCTTGCAGAAATAAGTTAATGTGTTTTGTCCTTTAATGTGTAGACATTACTTGCAGGTTTAGTTTTGAGGACCTACTGATGATTTGGTTTTGTGAATAACTAAACAGGAAATGATATATGTGTGTCTGTCATATTTATTGCTGTGTATAGATGTTGTTATATATTTGAGTACGATGCCCTGGAGAGAAATAAGAAGTTCAGTTCAAAATTGCATTGAGGTTACGAGGTATTATCAAGTAAAAGCCACCTTATTGAAATTTCTTGTGACAATGTTACTCCAATTGATGACTTCTGTCAGCTTGAATAGACAAAAATAATTGGATTAAATTTGTAAAATAGTATTCTGTTGATTTTTTATTTTTTTTTCTATTATAATTTTGTGGATTCATATAATAAAAGGTCAAAGTTCATTCTATTTCCTGTCTATTATGTTTACTTGTCCAGTGATTTTGATTGTACTTATTTTTATCTGCATTTATCTCTACAGGACCTACACGTGCACACACACCCTAAATATATATATATATATATATATCGTTTGAATGTTCGTTCGTATTCCTAATAGTCTCATACTTACTACTTAGGTGGTCAATGGAGTTTGGATCTGGTAGAAGTGGATGTCCTGAACTGCATGATATGTTGGCTGAGTACATATATTCAGAATCTCCTGAGCTGGTATGCTTATTACTACTTCCATTTGCAGCAGATCCTTTTCATTACCCAATTCACAATTTTCCTTTCAGAGTGCAATGCTTAGATGTGGAAAAACTATTCTTCTGCAGCCACAGATAATTTTTTTTTTTTTTGTATTCATGATTGGCTAATTATTATATCAATGGGCATAATGAATTTAATATATGGAGGACGAGAAGTACTAAAGTTGGTAGATAGTCCTTATGCTCGTCATGGATGATGCTAGATATGATATCTTTGCCATTGGAATTTACTTGTAACATTGTCTCATCATGGCTTGGCAAGGACTTCTTGGATAATAAATGCATTGATTGACTACCTGCAATATAAAAGAGGAAGTTGTTTTTGGTCTCTATGTATTTATGCGAGTCTTCAAGTTGCTTTCCATCGTCAGTTGTAGGCTATTGTTGATACATCATAGCATATTTTTATTTATACCATTTACTCAGAATCAGTGTCATGTTATTTATGATGCACGTCAGTTATTTTACTTCACAAACCAATGGCTTATTAATGTAGATGGTAGTTGCGATACCATGCATTTGACAAGATTTTATCTCATACCTTATAATGTATCCTCTAAAACAACTATGAGTTATTTTTGTCTGGATCTGTTGCTTTAATCATTTTACTCTTTGGCAACTAATTAGTCAAACTTGCAAACTGCTCTGCAGGACATGGCTAAGGTCTCTGCTCACTTTGTTCGTGGAAACAACCCTGGGAAGTTTGTTGATATACTAATGAATTTTATGGGCAAGGTTAGATGCTTTTGTCTTGCTTGAAAATTTCGTTTAGGAAACAGTAACCTATTTAATTTTATTGACTATCCTTTATAATTTTTAAGAAAACTGGGAAAAGTGTTTTCCTTTTTGAAATTGCTGCTTACTACTTTCTAGACTTTGTCACCTTGTTCTGTTAGAGGTCAGCAAGGAAATTTGAATGGAGTATGCCTGATAAGTTGTTTGTTTGGTACTTTGTTATATGATTAAAAACACTTGCCTTTAACTTTGATCTCTTCCAAATTTCAGCATTGCCTTCAATAAGTAGGCATCAATTTAAACAGCTGATTTATGACATAACTAAGTTCCATGCCTGCAAATAACTATGAATGCATTTCTTTCTTTGTTTATATGGCAGTGCTATCCCGGGGAAGATGATATAGCTATTGCACGTGCAATTCTTATGTAAGTGTCTATGCTTAAGTATCATCAGCCTCAGTTTTTGACATCTTGTTCATCAAACATCCATGATAAGCTCATGGTAGGGTTTACAGAAAGCAGTTTTCGTTACTTGCCAAAAATGAGTTTCTTTTGCAGTAGAAATCACCTTTTTTAAGGGAATGTTTAATTTATCTTGTACTGATCGAAGCAAGGAAAATCAGCTTTGTGAAAGTTCATACAATGTGTGCAAGTAATCCGTCTGAACTTTGAAATGCCTGTGTTGGAGATGTCTAGTCTGAACATTTTTGTGTGGTTTACCCCTGTTAGTTTGAATCACTTATTCTGCATATGTTGCTTCATAGGTACTTATCTCAGGGAAATCTGCTTGACGCAAACTATATCATGGATGAGCTCAAAAAACAGTCACGCTCCAAGAATATTGAATTTCCTGTCTCGGACCTGATTCAGTTAATTGTTTATCTCTTACGGACGTATGGATTTTGCTTCCTTTTGCACTTCTCCTGCAGTAGTTTTATAACATTGAGTACTGAATGGAACATGTCTGCTTAATCATGTTATGTGTTAAAACAAATTTAGTTAGCCATGTAGCATGAAACTGAATTTTAAAGTGATATTAGAAGTTATTACTTCCTTATATAGTGGTAGTATTTCTGCCAATAACCATTTAATTCCCTGATCTAGTTGCATGTTCATGCCTATTCCTGTCTCAAAATCAATTATATCTCTCCTACTGTGAAAACTGTAGCAGATATGTGGCACTGTTGGAGTATGGGCACTGTTATTGCCTTCTGCTTAACTCAGAGTTGTAAGTGATGAATTTATAGAATGACTTTTCAGAAGACTTGGTCATCTTTAAAAGATACATTCCTTTTCCTAAGTAGATAAAATTGGATAGGTTTAAACTTGCTTTAGTTAACTTTTGGCAATTACAGAAAATATTCTCTTTCATATCCTTTGGATTTTTACCGATTCAGCAACCTTACAAATGGCACTTAGCTATTCCCTTAATAGATGGGGTGAAGTCCACATTGGACTCTACTTAAACTTTCCCTTCTTGTTGGCCTTCAGTGGAATGATGAACAATTTAAGCCCACATTTTAAATAGATAAGATAATCATACTGATAACTGACCATATGCTTCATGATCTATGGTCCTGGTGTTTTGTATGTTATTCTTTGACAAACGTGAAAAGGATAATGTTTTGCTCTCATAAAGCATAATTTTGTGAACATTTCTGCATTTTTCTGCAATTTTTTTGTGAACCAACAATTATCATAGATGGTTCTTGTTTCAAATTATTTAGGTTGGAAAGAGATGCGTTGCCGCTTTTCAGAATATTAAGACAGAAGTACAAGTCAAGTATAGACCGGGAACCTCTATTTGAGGAGGTAAGTACTTTGTTAACTAAGAATGACTAACAGAGCAAGTGCTCTTTGTCAACAAGTTTTTTGACTTTTTTCATCTTTGGATGAGTATGCTAGGACTAAACCTATAACATCAAAGCTACACCTATCTTTATAACCAAAGTATGATTTCCACTACATTACTTTCTAGTTTCTGCTGATTCATGTGCCAGACATTTTCAGAATCTACTCGCAATGCCTTCATAAACTAAGAGAACTTGCATTACTAAAACAACTATATTTTGCAGCATATTAAATCTTCTGATCTGATGGTCTGACTATTGCTTATCATTTGACCTAAGAGTAATTGGTAATTTTTTAACCTGCTTAGAAATCTGGATTTTACAATATTCACTAAAGAAAGGATTTGTCGTAGTACTGCAGTTATTGGATGAAATTGCAGAGAAGTTCTATGGTGTGCAACGGAGAAGTGGCCTCCAAGGCATGTTTGGTGACTTTTTCAAGGTAAGTTATATTTTCATCTATACTGAGGTTTTGATTTGTGCCACTGGCATTCTTCATTTTTTAAGTTAAAGTTAATTTTTTTTTTGCTTAATGAATGGCTAATTGATAAATACAAAATGTTTAATACTCTTGCTTATTGTACCCCATTTGTGCAACTTGACCATCATTATTGCTAGCAATATGGACTATGGAGCATTAGGCTTCTTGATTTGATTATTTTTAGGATTTGCAAAAAGCTAAGATTAAAATTTTAGAAAATTTCTAGGGATGTGTATTTGAGGGGAAAAATAAAGTGACTGCTTGCATGAATAATTTTAAGAGTTTCTTCCTAATAACCTGTAACTCACCATGTTGAATTAATATGGAGTTCTCCCTCCTGGTATGCATCAAAATGAATGGTTTGATTTAAATGACTTGACCACATTATGAAATCTAGATGACTTTGTTTTTCTTTTTTTCGTCATTTGTTTATTGAAAATAGTATCCTAGGGAATGGCCGCCCAAAGTACGGCTTTCCCAACTTTATACAAGAGCCAATTCAGTGTGAAACATAATTGAAACAAAGGGCGTGTTGTCATCATTTAAGAAAAGTTATTTTCTAGGACACCTCACCTCAACCGAAATGAAGACTGAAAGTGTGATTTTGGTTTTACTTCCCTCTATTTGAGAATTGAGACATCCACCTTATCATCACACATTGATCTTGATTTCAATACCCTCTAAGATATATAATTATTAGCTTATAACTTATAAGTTAAATTAACTATCATGGTTTTACATTGTTTTTTTCCGTGCTTATGCAGATGATGGGAGGTGATGCAGCAATGCAGTTATGATTTTTCCTTTTTTTTTTCAAGACTTGATTTCATTGGAGGTATCTTTCCTCGGTAATTTGAAGTTGGCAGTACCCTTGGAATTTCCGAGTGCCAATGCTTCATCTTTTGGTCAAGGACTCTGTTCTCAAATATGTTACCATTTCTTATAATGAAATTTGAGCAAACAAAATAGCAAGCTATTTGAATCATATTTTGGGTCGTAATTTATACGAAGGTAACTTTGTTTGTATATTGTTCTTGAATCAGCGTATTCTCCGGCTTTGTTTGAAATGCATTTATCTTACCAACCTGTGATGTTTTAGAATGAGAAATGATAAAAGATGTAAGATGTATGATATGTGTATTGTTCGACAACGCAGCAGCAGCACACCATGTATCATGGCTCTTTTGATCTGAGTTTGGTATTTCATTCCCTTCTCACCAGATTCTTGTGGTATGCCCATATTTTTCGAAAGAAATCGTACAATATGTTACATATGGTTTTTGAAATACGTCGCCTCGAGTTCTTTGGATCCTGTGTAATGAACCCCTAGAATGTGTTGATCAACTTTAGGCCCAGGTAGGATTCCATAGCTACATTGTATGGATGATCTCTTCACTGATTGTTTCTATGGTGTTTTTTTTTATTATTATTCCTTTTCTTAACAGTCCTGTGATCTCTTGTGGATTTTATAACTGAATTTTCTTTATTATGTGTTTGCGTAATCACTTGGAATATATTTTGAATAATAGAGTAGAATTGTTGAACATAAAAATCATATATTTGACATGCATTTGTTCTGGAAATCACAACTTCATTGTCTTGAATTCAAGCATAATATGATAACTATATATTGTACACTATTTAGGCCAATTTTGTCATCTATGGCCTTTTATGTATTTTAAAATAAATAAATAAATATTTTAGCATAAAAATTTTTGATAATAATAAGAATATATATTCTTTTAAAAAATATATATATTTATATCTGTTATGACATATGTATATATGGTAAAATTAAACATGTGACATGTTGGGCTAGCCATCAAATCATGGAATTAATTGAATGTGATGTATCAATTAAAAATTATTAGAAGCCTTCCTTATCAAAATGTTAAATAACGAATATATATTTATTCGCTGAAAATCATCTACCGACGTTTATAAAAATCCACAAGTATTAGAAAGTTAAAGATATGGACGACAAGGACAGGTAAACAAGTGGGGTTAGGGTCTAGAGAGAGTGTCCAAAAAAATTGAGGAACAAGATTGTGATCTAACAACCCTTGTAAATGTCTGTAAATTCGAAATCTTTTTACGTCTTCAAATAACCTTACCTCATATTTATAATTTAATATATCAAAACCAGCAGTGCTTTTTAACTTTATATATGCATATTATTAACTTATCTATTGCATCTTTAAAAATTTGAATTTTCAATTCCCAATTAGGGTTTAGGGTTTTGACGGTACAAAGCTGCAAACACCAAATTAGGGCTTAGGTTTATATTGTGGCTTCTATTTCATTTGAATTGATTGAAATTTCCGGTCCTCCAAACCCATTACTCTCCCCCTCCATCACCATAAACTGCAAAACTAAAGTTGCTTCAAAGCTTCATCGGTGCTTTTGCAGGTGAACAAGTTTTATGTAATGTTTGAGATTTTAGAGATTCCATCTCTGTTCTTTGTTGAATTTTGTGTCCATTATCTCATTTTTTAGAGTAGGATTTAGACATTACTTAAACAATGGTGCAGTTGTTGATAATGTGGGTTGTTTATCTTTGAGACATTACTTATACCATCTTTGTTAATGAGCTACAAGAAATAAATTTTATGGTTCCATGTAGATTTGAATTTGAATATTCATACGAAAATGAACCTATTCTAGTCTAATTATCAATTGCATAACTTGTTCCTCACACACACATATATATAGGACACGCCCTCTAGTGATGTCTATAGATTTGAAATCTACAGTCGTCCTATACTATTGTTTGATGTAAAGATTTGAATTTGAATATTCATAATAAATTGAGTAGGACGTCCTTTAGTGATGTCTATAGATTTGAAATCTAAAGACGTCCTACACTGTCGTTTGATGTAAAGATTTGAATTTGAATATTCATAATAAATTTAACCTATTCCAATCTAATCACCAACTGCACAACTTGTTCCTCGCTTATAAATATATAGAGAGGGCACATCTTCAAGGGATGTCCCTTGATTTTATATATATATATATACACAGAGGGCATCTTCCTTTAGAAATGTCTCTAGATTTTAGAGACATCTTACAGTACCGTTGAATGTAACTCGTCATTTTATACACAATATCAAACAGTGATAAATAGTGTCAAATAATAATTATGCACAATAAACAATAGTAATTCTACCTAGTTTCTAAATGAGTAAAATAGCCATTAAATTATCAGGTAACGGTCATTATCAAATATTTTTAGATAACAATAACTTTAAGGATGTAAGCAGTTGATGTTAGCCCATATATATGCCAATACATTGTTATTTATTGTTTACTGAATTTTGACTGGCTATTTTTTGAAAGTTGTTGGGTGATCATAAGCGTGAATACAGTAAGTGAATAAAGACTATTATTTACCATATTATTTATCTTCATACTATGATCTTGTTAATTTCTAGGACTATTTCACTAATTTAATTTTCACCATTCTGTTTTACTCCAAACTCTGTAAAAGATTATCCCCAAATCTATTGTTTGCTTGAATTCTGAACATTTTCTATTTGTCATATGGTTATGTTTTCTGAATGCCAGAAAGAACGTACAATGTGTCTTAATCTGTTGAATATTTTTTGAAAAATGTAGTATAAAGTAAATTCCTGCTTGTGAAAATCTATCATGCTCGAAGCTTATTATTATGTTACATTTGCTTTATATGATATGTATGTTTTTATTTTGATTTTGCATTTCCCCGGAATGTGATTTATATCATTAATTTGGTTCAGGTTGAAAGAAATGAATCTTGTCATCCTCTGCATGTAGCTTTGTGTTTCTTTATCAGCTGAAGTTATTTGTTCAGTCTTGAATGCAGTTTTGTATCCATTATTTCATCTTGGTACTTCAGCATAACCATATGGTTATTTTTCTTAAGCATTTAGGTTCCTCGTTCTCTTTTAGACTTATTATCCAGAAATTGCTTGATTGCTCTTATCTGAAATATTAGAGATATATACATGATGTTCAGCTTTGTTTAGCAACTAATTAGTATAATGAGATTGAATTCCACATTCAAGACATTTCCAAATATGCACGCACAGATGTTTTCTGCAGAAAATTGGCTAAACTTTTTGCCTTGCAGTACTACCAAGAACCGACAATGTTGGTTCATTAATGGCCATACGACAATTGGTGTTTCCTCGCAAATGAAGGTAACTGTCCTGCCAAATTGACTCATCATTTTCAGGTAAAGCCAATGTCCTTTGCCCGGAAGTGATCACTGAAACTCGTGCTAAGAGCTGTACCTGATTAATACCTACCTGCATTCACGCCGAAAGCCTGCCATGCTCTACGGTTAAAATATAAAACATCGCGCCAAATCTTCTTGAGGAATGCTGCCAAATTTCTGCAAACAGGACTTAACCGTTCATTAAATTGAAACAAATCAATGCAGAACGCGACAAAGCCTTAATTTCTCGGACAACATCAGTAATTCTTTGATTGTAACAAGACATTTTCTTTTTTCACTAGTGTCAATTTTCTGTGAGTACTGAAATTGTCTTCATTCAATGACAAAAATCTTGGATTTCAGAAGTCTCACTCCATTTGATTTTGCTGAATTGGCAAGAAAGTAACTGCAGATTTGAGTACTCTAAAAAGTCTGCAAAAGATGTTGAGATGCAGAAACAATTGATTTAATATGCTTCACAGATGCATCAACTTGCAAACTTGAATATGAATTCAAAATTTCTAAGTTTCCTTGACTTGTTTGAGAACTTTTTTTCATCCCCTTGAGATTATTTGTTTAGGAAAAATTGCCAAATTGCACAATTTAAACAGCATAAAAATACGATAACTTTAATCGGAATCAAAGGAAAAAGTATGTCGTCTTTCGGCACGCGAAATTCTTTAATCAACCAACTTGATGTTTGAACCTACCCTTGCAACTCCAAATTTAGTAAATACTCAAACATGTTCTTACCAATTAAAAAATCATTTCAATGAAAGTATTTCTAATCCAACCATTCATTGTTACTCTATTCTTTAGTTAGCACTAACCTTTTGTTAATCACTAGCACTAATTGGAGATTAGCAAGTACCTTAATTAAGACAAATGATTACATGCATGCATAGTTCTTAATCTCTCTTCCAACCAACTTAAACTTTTACTTATATCTAGCTTATCTAACATGGATTAGAAAACAATGACTTAATTTTAAAAATAATAAAGAGTGCATTACTTAATAGTCCTTGCATGTTTTCATTAAAACAGTACTAAAATTAGACAAACGATTCCATACATGCATAGTCCTTAACCTCCCTTCCAACCAACATAAACTTTTAGTTTTATCAAGCTTATCTAACATGGTGTTAGGAAAACTATGACTTTTAAAAATAATAAAAGTACATTACTTATTAGTCCCTAGATATTTTAATTAAAGCCAATTAGTATCTATACTTTTTTTAAAAATAATCAATCTCAAAATTAGTTAAAAACGAGAATTGATCTCAAAACTATTTGTTTAAACGATTTAACTCTTTATCATTTAAATTAACTTATGTTAGTAAAACTCAAAATACATTTTTGAGAGTTGATAATAGCACACTAATTATAGTTATATTTCTTAAATAATTTTAATAGCCATCTATTACTCTAATTAAATAAAATATCAATATATATATATGGTAGATCTAATTAATTGGATGAAGCTAATGGTCTATTTATGAAAAGAAATAGTTGGAAAGAGACCTTAAAGATGAAAACAAGGGTGGGTAGAATGAGAAGAGGTTTTGTCTTAATAATAAGCAAGAGACCAAAAGGACCATTAAAAGCCTCAGCAACACTGCCAACTTGCAGCACAACTTGCACAACCTCCCATTCATTGCAATATAGAAAAAGTAAAGAACATTGTTTCTTTTACATCTACACCCTTTATAAAATTCTCAAATTACATAAATTTTAAATTATTAAAAAAAGGAAAAAGAAAAATAATTAAGGAGTGCAACAAGTTGCATTTGTTTAAAGACACAAGTTGGGATTTATCAAAGATCAAGTTGGCACCAGCTACTGATTCTTCATCACCACAAAACATAAACATTGTGTTCTTTATTGACAACATGCATCTTCATGCATGAACTTCAAGGTACACAGTCAAACCAATCTTTAAACTATTTATATATATATATATATTTTTTTTTTTTTCATTTTATTATTAGAGTTTTAAAACCCAAAAAAAAGAAAATAAAAGAGGTAGTTGTTGCAGGAGGAGTAGCAGTACCATTCTTGTACTCTTTCATAATTATTTTCTCTGTTCTTGTTAGTATGTAGTAATAGTACCTCAAACTCACACCTACATTCACCAATATTGTTGCACTTCTCTTATCAAAATATCTCTAGCTCCATTCTTCTTAATTTTCATTGATGCACTATATATATATATATTAATTATTAAATTAAACAAAGATGCAATTCATTTACAGATATATATATATATATATATATATATATATATATAGTCTCTGTATTTAAATATAAAGATAGATAGAGATGAAGAAGAAGAAGAAGAAGAAGAAGGAATGTAAATGTTTAGTTTGTGAGAGGATAAGATATACATATCTAAACTTACATTTATATATATATATATATAGATAAATAGACTTTATTAGAGAAGAAGAACAAGAAGAAGAAGCAAACTAAACTAATTATATCCCATTGAAAACAAAAACTCTATATATATATATATATATACATATAAAGACAAATAGACAGAGAAGAAGAGAGAATGGAAGAAAGCAAAACTACAACAAAGAGTCCAAAAAATACAAAAAAAGATAGATCATTATTCACAATGCTTTGTATTATTATCATCAACTAAAAACCAAAAAGCAACAACACAAAAAGCAAAAACACACACAAAAACACATAACTTTGGTTGATAATTCCTAATTAAGCTGCCAAAACTCCACCACCTCGCCGGAATCCACCCTCACCGGCGCCACCACTCTTCACCAAACTCTCCACCGTCCTCGCCAAAGACTGAAGATTACACTTAACAATAGTATCCACAAACACTCTAGTATCCTCCATCGTATTCCCGGCCGGCACATCAACTACATACGACTCCACCACCACCGTCCCACCCGCCGGCGCCGCCGCAGCATGCACTGTCGTCACCGACCGGTAATTATTCAACCTATGTTCACCACCCACCACTCTAAACCCAAACACATGTTTTTCATCATCCAAAATCTCCAACCTTTCCATGCTCGTCACCGCCGGCAAGCCAGAGACCACTCTCACCTCCCGGAGACTCCCAACATCATCTCCGTTGCCGACGATGAGGTGACAACTCTTGACAAAGTGTTTATAAGCTTGTGGGTTATCAAACCTGCGAACAACTGACCAGACAGTGTTCACCGGAGCTGCCACTGTTTGCACCACCGCCGAGCAACACTGGCCTGAGCTTGCGGTGTGTTCATGGTACTTTGCCACCGGCTCCGGCACTGCATGTGCTGTGCATCTGTCTGCCACCTTGTTGTTGTTGTTGTTGTTGGTGGTGGTGATGATGATGTTTGTGAGTCTGTGGTGTTGAGTTGTGGTCTTTGGAGGAGTGCAAGGCATGATTTCTATCTTTCTTTCTTTTTCTTTCTTTGTGTTATTTGTAAGGAATGTATATATAAATGGGAAGGTGATGAATGGGGGAAGGCAAAGAGATGGAGGTGTGTGTATATATATATATATATGTATAGTCGTATAGTATATACTCCATTTGTTTCTTTTTATCGGTTATAAACCCGTATTCTTATTTTATTTTTTTTATCTGTTATTTTTAAACTTTAAAAATTATTTATTATTTTTTTTCTAAAATTATCTTCAACACTATATTCAATTTTCTTCTCAAAATTTAATATGAGAAAAAAAATGTGGAGATATGAATTAGGGGTAATTTTGAAAATATAACTAATTTTTTTATTATAATTATGCGAATAACTAATAGATATGAGATTCCATTATTTATACACGGATAAAAGTAAAATGAAAGAAAAGATGTGAGGAATCGAGGAGTTGAAAAATTAAATAAATAAATAAATATATATATATTACAAAAATAAAGAAGAAGAAGAGGAGGAGGATGTTTTGTTTAAGGGATAAAAGCAATTGGGTGAAGAGGAGGGGTGGGGTTTGGAAGGGGTGGTTCAAGTTCCAATGGATTTTGTAAGGGTTTTTTTAAGAAAAAAATATATATATATATATATATATATATATATAATAAGGTTATTGGGAAATTACTATTTTGACCTTTATTCTGATGTTGTTATCTTAACAATAGAAGCTAAAATAAACCAGTTTATGTTTGAAGTTTTTTATTTTGATTTAAATAGCAAAATCTCTGTAGTGATGTAATGATCATTTGTTCTTTTATTTGTTATTATTGTTGACGACAAAATTTTAAAATTAAAACTATTTAGTTAAATGATTTAAATCTCTATTACTTGAATTAATTTTACTGGTAATTTATTTTATATTAGCAGATTATAAATTGATTGAATTATTAAAAAAATATGTATATATTAAAATAGTAAAATAATATGAAAAAGGATGAAATATTAATATACATTCTAAAAAGATGAGAAATAAATATATATATATATATATATATATATTGTTTTTTTAATATTTTAAAAATATAGTGATAAAAATAAAGAGAAAAATTAGAACTTGCTTTTAAATTATCATGTAGTTCATTGATTTCACAACAACCCGTGCATGATGTGATGGCGCTTTTAATATTTTTCCAAGAGGTTCTCCCACTTAGAAAATCTGTCATCTTAAAATAAAACCATTACTCATTATCATTTTCAAATTATGAATAATTTATTTATTTTATCTCCCTCCATGAAATAGACAATTTTTTCAACTTGGTTTTTTTAGAAGTCAAAAATAGATATTTCTTTAATTAGCAAATATCCCTCTCCCATTGGTTGATTAATACTTTTTTTTCTTTTCATTAAAAGACCTTTTCTGCTTGACAATCGGTAACTCAGTGCTTTTTGCATTAGGTGCTTGTTAAAGGACAAATAGATATAAAAATGCACAATATAATAATTTATTATTTTTTAAAAAATTTATTAACTCGGTAAAATATTATATGATGCAATAAAAATCCTTTCATATATATATCTTATCAAAATTTGTAAGAATTATACCAAAATCTCTCTTGCCATAAAATGTTAAAGAGAAAGAATATGACTCCTACCATATAGGATCAACAGAAATTCATTTGAATAATATCATAAAATAATATTTAGCTGGAAAATAGTTAATAAACAGTATTATTATAGTACTACATAGATGATGTGTGATAATCCACTGCACCAGGCACTGGTTGTCCTTTTCCTTGAAAGTTAGTTCGAGACAATGATGTTTTTATTTTATTGGAAGGAGGAAAATTAAATAAGATTTTTAATCGTTTAATAGATGAACTAGTTAACTATGAGATTATTATTTGGTAATGATTATCAAGATTGGAGAACTAAGATTAGAAATAAATAAGACGTGCTCCAAACTTCGTAATTGATATGAGTACTAATCCTTGAACAAGACTCTTGATGAGGCATGTACCAACCCATGAGGTCCTTTTGCTATTTCCAAAAGCCAAATTAAACAAGGGATTAATCTATGATTATTTGTCAATTAACATGACAAAAGTCCAAAAATATAAATGCATTACAGCAACAAACATTCACACCAAACTCATACCAAATTTATTTGTACATTCACCCGTTCTCTTTTTTGTAATTCATAAATTCTATTCAATTTTATCTTCAAGATTAAATAAACAAGTAAAAAGTAAAATTGTATGTAAATTGATTTGTTTGTCTTGTAATTAGTAGAGTTTGTGATAAAAAATCTATTTGACTAAACTCGAAAAGTTTTCAGTGCTATTTATGTGATATTTTTAATTATAATTTTTTTTTTTTAAAGATATGGACCCAATCAAAGAATTTAGACTATCGACTATATCTAAAAAACAACCGTGTCAAAGTATATCTCAAACTAAATTTAGGTCAACTCAACTTATATTAATTTATTTTTTATTTAAATATTTTAAAGGTTTCATTATAATGAAAAATAACTTTAGCAAATAGAATCATTATTATACTATATTTTCAATATAATAAAATCATTTTCTCCTCTTTTACCAGTGATTTTTCCGATTTTAATTTTTTATAAATTTATATATCTTTATTTTATTTTATTTTACTTATTATCATTCATTATTTTTTTTACCGTCAAAAACTTAAGCACTTGATGCAAACTTTAAAATTATGCTTTGAAGCCGTGTTGTGCTCACAGCTATAAATCAAACAATTGAAATCAACTCTTTTTTTTAATAATATGAACTTATTAAGATAATTAGTCTAACAGACAAAATGAATGGCTTTCCTTTTCCATTCCATTCAAATGAACGAAGTTGCTTAGTCTGGTCATTTTAGTGGAGCCTAAAAAAAAAAAAAAGATTCCAAAGGTGATAAATAATTTTTAAAAAGTATTTGGAATTTGAAGAAATTCAAGGGAATTTCTTGTAATTTCGTACCTTAATTTTTAAAAAGACAAATTGGGAAGCCCACTTGCAAGAATGCAATCGTAAGCCGTTGGATAAGCAAACCGCTTAAAAATGGAGGACTAAAAGACAAGTTGGGAAAAACTCAGGGACTTTTGGAAATTTTATTATTATTTATTTAAGGCCTCTTTCGATGCATGTGCTACCAACTACTGCTACTCGGTTACATCCTTTTCTTTCTTTTAATTGCTTTTTAGTCCTTTTTTTTTTTAAATTAATGTATGTTTATATGTTTCTCTTGATAATGTGCATTTAGATAAACACTGTCTTCAATTTTTTTGATTAAAAAAAAATTAAATTTGTAGTTAGATAATTCTGAGAAGAATATATATATTTTTTTAATGAAAAAAATTAAAATAATTTAAAATAAGACAAAGTTATGTGAGTCATTTATCAAGAAACATAGCAAGTAGATAATGCATCCTTAGATCAGTGTCTGTCCATTATTGCAATTTGCAACCAATGCCTGCTAACATGACAAACACTTCTTCAAACTTTCTCAACAACCAAATATCATAATAATAATAAAATAAATAAATAAATAAATAATTGTGAAAGAAAATTAAATTCAAATTTAATTAATACTAAAATCTCCATTTTCATCTATTCTAATGAACAAAAAAAAAAATTGAATACGTGAATATGTCATTAAAAAAAACTTTGATTAATTTAAATTTAGACTATATTTCATAGACCATTAAAATTAACATTTATTTTGAGTGAGAATTAGTCTAAATAATAGAGATTTGACCAATAGAATAGTTTTCTATCTTATTGGTACTCCATTTTTTTTATGTAGGGTATTTGTTTCGTGGAGAACCGAAGATGAAATCTAAAACTCAGATAAATGGAGGCTATGAGCATGTTGAGATATTAATTTTTACATCGGTGCATGTTTCTAAATTCTCTTAAATAGGGAGGTCATTGTCGCTCATTAGATAGTAGAGATTTGAATATTTGGATTATTTAAATAAGTGATTTCGAGTCTGAATACCTGTTTTATATAAAAAAAAAAATTTTGTTTGAAGAAAATCTACTCTGTTATCCTATTCCGAGTACCTTATTTGAAAAAACTCATACGTGAAAACAAAAATCATTTATTGTCTCTAAATTTTTTTAATATATATATAAATAGATAAATAATTTGAATGATAAAAACAAGATGATCCATCAAATCACAGCGAAGCACTAGTGTTGGGGGAATGGATCAAGTCATAAGGTGTCTTTATATGCAACTTATTTGTACTAGTTTGTTATTAGGCCTTAGCCCAAATTTTAATAATCTTGGCCCACTATGAAGTATGAACCCCATTTGAGTTTCAATTGGGGGACCCAATTTCACATTAAAGGTCCAAATTCATTGCTGCCTATTATCTCCAAATTATTGCCATTATATACACACACACATATGCTCAAGTTTATTAGAATAAATTTAATATTGACATATGTTTAGTGAGTTTATGTGTTGAAATTAATTTTTTTAATGATATTTTATATATTTAATAATATTATTATTAAAATAATATTTCACGTTCAACCGTGACCAAGTGTGCTCATTGAATTTATTTAATATATTTTTTAATTGATCTTGATAAAACAGTTTGAGTTCAACTAGAAATTTTAATTTAAAATAACTCAGAAAAAAACATAATAAATGTTAAATATTATAACAAAAATCACAACAAGAATTTATTGTTTTGCATTAGATCAAATGAAACTTTTATATTGTTAAATTGTTTAATGCAAAAATAAGGTTATAAATAAGTTTTTTTTTCTTAATAAACTCAAATATTTTCAAACTCAAGCTGGATTTGATAAATGTATAGAAAAAAAAAATAATTAAGCCTTAATTATGAATTTTTATCAGTTAATAATAATAAACCCCTTGTTTTCCTACAAATTTTTGTGAATTATCTGGAATTAATTCATGAGGGTCTTAACTGCAATAAAAGATTTCAAGAGGGGTATGACTGCAAATAATCAATATGTATATATAATAATAATTTTATAAGGATATATTTTTCTAGAAGATGATTTGTCGCCAAGGAAAGTTCGATGGATGGACACGTGGCATTCTGGAAGGATCGCGGCGTCTCGAGAGAGTCTCAACAATGAGTCTATAAATAGCGACCAATTGCTCTCTTTGGGGGTTTTCTTGGAGCCCAAGAGTTCGGAAGTTGAAGATCAAGCGAGAAATTAGAGAAAGAGAAGGAGTTTGAGAAGCTGAGATTGGAGAAGGGAAGGAGATAAGAGGGATGCCGATCGGTGATGTGTGCAACGGCGCTGCTGCGGTGCCAGAGAGGTGAGAAAGATCGATCCTTTTTTTTTTTTCGTGTTTTTAGATCATTGATTGGTAGCTGGATGCTGTTCTATTTGTGATATTTTGCTTATTAGGTTGTTGGAATTTGATGTGGTTGAGGATTAGGGTTAGGGTTTATCAGAGGTTTAGGAAGGGGAGATGGTGCTTGGATTGAATGTAAAATGATGTAATTTGGATCTCTATTTTTAGGGTTTTTTTTTTCTTCTTTTTCTTATTTGTTGGTGTGGTTGACAACGGAGCTTTGAATTAGTGTTGTTAGGGTTTTGATGCGTGAATAGAATCTAAAAAGGTGTGACTTTTGACTTGGGTTTATAGTTGAATTTTTTGGTTGAATTAGTTGGTTTCTTCTTTCGATTTGTTTTTCAATCGAATTCTGAGTTAGAGTTGTTGGTTGTGTCAGGCTTTGAAAGGAGCTTAGACTTGCATAGAACCAAGATGAATTTAGAGTCTTGAGGTTCTGAAATTTGTTTTTCCTTTCCTTTTAGAGTTGTGCCTTTTTTCAAAGTTTTGTATTATGGAAATAAGTTTTGATTGATGTTTGTGTTCTTTTGTGCTTTTTGTGGAGCTACCTGTTTGGAGAATGAAGGCACAGAGTTGCATCTTTTATTTAATTTCACTGGTTGGCGAATTCTATGGACATTAGAACAAAACAAATTCTTTTCAGAGCACAACCAACAGCATGTACGTACCATCAATGCATAAATAGATTCAGAACCAGCGCAATCAAATTAACTTGTAGGTTTTTCAAAACCTCTGTTTTGTATTCTGTTCTTGTATTTCATTGTATTTAGAATGGTAGTGAATATCAAATGTTTGGATTCTTTGTTCACCAGTAAGAAGAGAACACGCAAAAGACGAACTGGGCCAGACTCGGTTGCAGAAACAATTGAGAAATGGAGAAAGATAAACGATGAAAAAGCTTATACTTCCGGTGGTGATAACCACGTATGGAGAGTTCCGGCCAAGGGGTCAAGGAAGGGGGCAATGCGAGGAAAAGGTGGGCCGGAGAACCCCAACTGTAGGTACAGGGGTGTGAGGCAGCGAACATGGGGTAAATGGGTGGCAGAAATACGGGAACCAAATCGAACAGGGAGGCTATGGTTGGGGACCTTCCCAACAGATGTGGAGGCTGCTCGAGCTTATGACATTGCGGCTAAGGCCATGTATGGCCCTTGCGCCCGTCTCAACTTCCCCGATGAAACCCCAGCCTCGGAATCCTCCTCTTGTCAGACTAGTGAGTCCTGCAATGAGGAGAAAGATGAGATAAAAAGCAGGGTTGCTGAGGGTGAACCAACAAAGAATGAGGAAAATAAAGGAGGGAAACCAGAAGAAGTTGATCTTTTTAAGGATATAGATGGTTTGCCGGACTGCTTGTTTGACATTGAGGAGATGTTGAAGATGATAGATGTGGATCCAAATGTGGAATTGGGTGGTAGCCAGGATAAAGTGGGTGTGGTTAATGAGTCTTGTGCTTTTGAAGCTGAGTTTGATCCTTTTGTTGGAGTTTCATCTCATCAGCAGCAGGAGGAATGGCCTGATGGAGAGATTATGGGAATATTGGGTTCCCATGAACAAGAGCTTGAACTCCTGGATTATAACTTTGATTTTGGTTTGGGATTTGGGTTAGATGATGCTAGTCTCTTTCAGCCAGGGTTTGATTACTGAGTGTAGTAAATGGCTGGTTATGGACTGGTTATGTATTTGGAGTTAACTTGTATATAATGATTGCAAATGTTCATCATAAATTCTTTTGTAGATATTTTAGTGAGAACTTGTTTTGAAAAGGGAAATAAAAATTTTCTTCTTAAGAATTGTGCAGATGCTGTGATGTGGTAACTTCATATATAGTTGCATAACATTACTCAAAACAAAAATGAATCATTTTGGCAACTCACTGTTGGAAAAATCCCGCCAGGGAGTAATAAAAAAAATAAACTTCAAATAAGTACTGCAATGTTCAGCAAAAATTGACTTAAAATTTAACATCTTTAAAAAACAGATGATGATGTGTATAGTCCTTAATCCAATCTCTTTGAAGATCTCCGAGCATCCAACTGAAACTTCTTCTGCATTTTCACTGGACCTAAGCAGATTGCATAACTTATAAAGAAAAGACCCAACACCACAGAACTCGGAATGAAAATATGTTACTACTCAAATTTCGGATCCAAAATTCTACTCCGCATTTCTTCCTTCACTAATAACATCTAAATTCACCAACTTGATGAACAAATGAACATCACAAAAAGTCAAACCTAGACTATTACGCCATTTTGCGAGCAAGTGAAGAAAATTAGACTAATACATAATAAGATAAGCAATTGTTTCAAGCTGTAGGTATCACCTATTAGTTCTTCAATCAAATTATCAAAGTAGATAAACAAACAAACGCTTTGGGGATATCAGCATTGCCAGTAAACAGCATAGTAGGAACAGTGTAATGAAACAACCAAAGTAACATTTGCTTTCCTCAAACTGAATTGATTCTGGTAAAGGCTACCTTGCCAACTATTCGATTACAGGAAAACATATCATTGGAAATTGTTTCAAGCTGTACATACAAACCACTGAAAAGGATACAACCTATTACTTCTTCAATTTAGAAAGATCAACAGACAATCTAATCAATGAATTACCACTAGCAATCACTATAAGAACTCCACAAAGGAAATGCTAATAGAAAGATACACTTTCCCTAAACTGCATATCTAGGACAGAACAAGATACAGGATGAGTTAAATCTTAACCATGCTTAGGCTTTATCAAAGGCACACAGAGTTATAAATAACAACAAAAAAACACACATCATTGGAAATTGTTTTGAACTTTAACGATACAGCTTCTTAATTCTTCAATTGAGGAAGATCAACAGACAGTTTCAGCTAAGATACCAAGATTCCAATAGAAGAGGTAACATACACAAGCACATAGCTTCTAACTCCACACATGAAACAAGCCAAAGAAACACACAAAATCCTTTGAACTACATAACTCATTCTCATCCGAAAATTTTCTTGTCCTCATAAATTGAAGAACCTCTAAATCCCAAAATTTATATCTGCAAGTTTGTGTTTCTTTCTCTTGGAATCCTTCACTAATGATTAGGAGTTCTTCAACAATAATTCAAATAAAGAACAGAAAAACATCCACTCTGTAAATTTATCAACCACAAAACCCCAAAATCTGTCTGCAATTTTGGTTTTCTCTCCACTTGCATTGCTCACTAACCACATTCACAAAGCTGATGTTTTTCAACAATTATTCAACCATACAGCAGACATAGAAAGCAAAAAAAAACCCACAGGATTTGTCTGCTTGTAATTTCATCAACCATCAACTCGCTCAAAGAAATTTCGATAAAATGATAGATAAACAAGCCTTCATCACCAAAAGATCAAGATTTGAATGCCAGACATCAAAAATAGCATCCAGTTTGTTTTTCTCTATGGAAAAAAAAAGTTTTTGAAATCCTAACCTCAAGAAGCCATCCATTAACGCAACTTCTCCTTCACAGAGTACTTCTTCGCAGCCTCCCTGACCTTCTCTATATACCCTTCAATGGGCGGCGTCAGCGTCGCCATGAATCGGTTCGCAGGGAACGGCGTGAAATCCGGCACCATTGCCGCCTCCCGGAGCTTCTCTGGCAACGCTGCGATTGCCTCCTTTCTTCAGCCTCAGCAGCGTCGACTCTGCTGCTTGTCTTGCCCTGTGCTTCCGCATCAGCACTCGGCTGTACTCCTTCGCCAGCCTCCGTCCCATCCTCCACCGTGAGCTCGTACTTGGGGATCTTGTCCGCGTCCACGAGGCCGAGGCTTATGTAATCAAGCCCCGGGAGTGCCCATGATCACCGGATCCTCCTTGGGAGGAGATTTCTTGAGCTGGATCTCGCGCTGACGGTGCTTGGAGATGAGCCCGAGCTTCTCGCGCTCAACCTCGCGCTGACGTTGCTTAGGTGGGAGGTGAGGGATTGGAGTGGGAGCATCGAGGCAGGAGTCAACCATGCGGTTGAGTTCTTCGTTACGGCCACGGGCCGAGGATCCTCCGCCGCCACCGCCGCTGCCGGAGGGCTTCTTCTTGGGGAGGATGGAACGCTTGAGAGTCTGGCCAGCTTTGAGCTTCGCTTTGCCCTTGGCCGTGCCGCTCACCGGAGACTTCTGGAGGAGGTGATGGCTAGGGTTTTGAACAAGGGTTTTGAGGGAGGAGATCAAGGACTGGGACCTAAAGCTTCGTATCATCTTCTTCTTCGAGCGAAGTGAGAGCTAGGGTTTTCGTCGGAGATGGTTGCAGAATGGTATCAATAAAAAAGAGATTTTTTTTAGGATTTTGAAGAACTATTGACAATTATGAAAACACTAGGGGGTTTAATGAAAATATACCAAGAGAGTCGGATTTCTTGGTCACTATTTCTGGTGCCCAAAAACTCCATCTTTTTATCCACGCATTGGGGGTATCGAGGAGGAGAGTGGGAGCGAGAGCGAGAGCGAGAGCGAGAGAAGCAGCGATGCCGTGCTTGAATCTCTCGACGAACGTGAGCGTGGAGGGGATCGATACCTCCTCCATCCTTTCCGAGGCGTCCAAGACTGTCGCCAAGCTCATCGGCAAGCCGGAAGCTGTTTGTTTTCTCTCCCTCTCTTGATTTTTCTTCTGTTTTTGTTCTTGGCTATAGTTTATTTTTCATCTTGAGCTTGAAGGACGGTACTTTGGGTTTGTAGCTTGCGATTATTGAAGATGTGTTTGGTTTGAGGGAAAATGGAGGACATAAAGCTGTTTTCTAGGGTTTAAGGTTTCCCCCTCTGATGTGCTTTGCCATCTCATTTTAATTCATGAAATTATTTGTGCAGATGCGTTTCTCTGTTGGATTTTGTGCAATTGATTCAAGGGCTAGAATTAAGAGTTGTTAGAATTTTTGGGGTTATTCACAAACTAAATGTTGGAAATATTAGTTCTGTTGTTTTACTAGTAATAGTGATTTTAATATGATAAATGCTTATTGTTGTTTGTTGATTGCGCTAATTTATTGAACTTGTAGAATACTTTAGTTCATGTGCTAAAGTTTTTTGTTTTGATAACTTTTGGGTTTTTTCATGGATTGAATGAAGTTTCGTCAAAAAAATAGTGATTTGATTATGATGAATGTATGTTTGTGTTGTTGATGCAGTCTAAGTAATGGTTATGGAGTTTGTCTTAGTGGACTTATTGACTGCTGCTTGGCATTTGCAGTTGCACATCTGGTGTTTTTATGGTTTAATCATGCTTCATGGACTTGTAGGCTATGCGATGCATAACTTCTATGTTGCTATTTTTTTTTCCTTTCATCCTTCTTGTGTTTCCTGTAACTCCAGTTTGCAGGGCATCTCGTTTGATAACTTTTGGGTTTCTTCATGGATTGAATGAAGTTTCATCCAAAAATTGTTATTTAAATATGATGAATGTGTGTTTGTGTTGTTGATGCATTCTAAGTAATGGTTATGGAGTTTGTCTTAGTGAACTTATTGACTGCTGCTTGGCATTTGCAGTTGCTCATATGGTGTTTTTATGCTTTAATCATGGTTCATGAATTTGTAGGCTATGCTATGCATAACTTCTATGTTGCTGTTTTTTTTCCTTTCATCCTTCTTGTGTTTCCTGTAACTCTAGTTGCAGGGCATTTTGTCTTTAGTCTTTTATGTGTATGTAGAATTTTATTGATGCCTTAAACAAGTTGTTGATATATTAATAGTGAATCATTTTATTTGATGTATTTTATCTTGTAGTGTCTGTTTGATATTTTTGAGTGCTAACTTAATTTGGATATCAACTTGATGATACACTTTTGTATATTCATTCTGAAATGCTTTTGACCTTTTGCTGTTCTAATTACAGTATGTGATGATAGTGCTGAAGGGGTCTGTGCCAATGTCATTTGGAGGAACTCAGGAGCCTGCTGCTTATGGTGAACTTGTTTCAATTGGGGGACTCACCCCTGATGTCAACTAAAAAACTGAGTGCTGCGATAGCTGCTATTCTGGAGACAAAGTTGTCTGTTCCCAAGTCTCGTTTCTTTCTGAAATTCTACGACACTAAGGCAAGCTATCTCATCATTAATCATCGGCCCTCTGTTGGGTCATTAAATGTTGTTGGTTTTCTCATTGCACTTTTGCTGGTGCTAGGCACATCAAGCTCAAGATTATGCACAGTGTTTGCATGCTTTACATCAGCAATAGAACATGTAAATAATCATTTACCAGTTAAAATCCTGTCATCTTCCTTGTTTTCAAGCCTTTGCCTAACAGACTTCAAGTTTAGCAGTGTGTCATAGATAGTAAACTGGCACATGGCTTCGACTTTGTATCGGTGGAAGATCCTGATTAATAATTGTCTCCTTCTTTGCAGGGCTCAAACTTTGGGTGGAATGGAGGCACTTTCTAGCTTATGCATTCAGCTGTTATATAATTTGGATCTTCGGGGGGCATATGTTAAATTGAAATCAGTGTTTTACATTCTGGTAATATACTGTTGCTGGTTGTTCGCTCTCGGTGTGAACAAGAAAGACTTCATTCTACGCATGCCCTTTCTGTTGTAGTTGTATGGTGGCAAAATGTATGACATCTGCATATTTTGATATGAACTAATGCAATGCATGAACGTATGCATTTTTAAGACTCAAGTTAGTCATGTTCCCTTGTGCAAAACAATGTGTTTGGGTTCTGGAAGGAATGCCTTGCCTATTCTAGACCATAAATGTTATTTCTCAGAACTTTCAGTTACTTTTATCTTATGCAGAGTACAAATGATAGGTCCAGTAAAGTCCAGGCAGGTGGGAAAAGAAAAAACTTCATGCTACTTTATGGTAAATTCTTGATGAAGTTCCTGGAAATTGTTGATAGGATTTGCACATAAAAAAATAGCTTTTTTTTGGAGCCCTTTGAATCATAGTGTATGAATTTGCTGATTTTTATTGCTGCTGGATGTTTATATATTCATTTTTTTTATATGTAGCATGTTTATCTTATGCGGTAAAAATGACATTAGAAATACTCTATGTTCTTTGTTTATCTGTCGCAAATTCATGTTTATTTATTTTTTTTCTTTCAAAATTACTTTTAACATTTTATTCAAATTTTTTTAGAATTAAATATGAGAGAAATGTGGACATATAAATTGGGAGTAATTTTGGAACGATAACTAATTTTTTATAAAGTTTTATGAAATAATTAAGTTTTTTAGTATGTAAGATTTGGTTAATTACGATAAATAAAAAAATTAATGGAAAGGACTTATTTTCTTGCATATGAAGCTATTTTTGGTGCTTTGGTTTTTGGTAGCTCTGTTCATCTTTTGCTCTACACCAATGTCTGGATGCTTGTCTGGTTGTTTTTATCCTGTCTCTTGGCTTTGATGTGTTTCTTTTTTTTATCCAGTTCTTAGGTTCTGCCTGTTTATTTAATACTTTTAATGGTCAATTTTTTGTTTAAAATTCATAGATGTTGTAATTAGCTGTTCCTTATAAATTTATCTTGTCATTTTTGTGAGGCATTAAATGATTTTTTTATTAATTTATTTATTTATTTATTTTGGTCCCAAATTCCTTCTTGTGTTTCTCTTGTTATTTTCAACTGTTTGTGACTGATATTACTTGAACCTTAGAAAAATATTGTACTCCTATAAATATACAAGGAAAATCAAAGGCATTATTGACATTATTCCTTGTGTTCTAATTATTACTACTTTCGTTTTTTTTTTAGTTATTATATTTTGGAACTTTTTATTTGTCACATTAAATTTTTTTATAATATTAAATAATTTTTTTAGATTTATTTTTTAATTTAATACACTTATATAATTTTTAATAAAATCATAATTAATTAAATATTAAATTATATACTCCACCAGTTAGGGTTTTAAATAAAGATAATTTTGAAAAATAATGAATTTTTTTTATAAAATATAGATAATTAATTAATTTTAATATTTTTTTAATTTAAATAAATATGACAAGTAAAAAAAACCGAAAAAAGAAAGTATTATTTTTAAAAATTGTAGATTTAGATAATAGAATTTTCGAGTCGTTTTTAGCACCGAAATACACCCAACGCGTTACAGTGAGACATGAGTACTTTGAGATGTGTGCAAAGCGAGCATCTCAAAGCAAGCAGTGTACGTCGGGTGTAGGTTAACTCATTTCCCTCCTCGGGGACATCATACCCACAATCTCGTTCCCAAAAACTCCCCCTCTTTTTAAAGTTTTCAATCCTATAATACCCCTCCTCTTCTTCATCACCGACGCTTCGTTCCCGAAACGCCCCTGCTTTCTTTCCCATGGCTTCTCCTCCCACCCTCCCGATCTCGACCACCCAATCCACCGCCGGCCAGAGCTCGCCGCCGATCTCCACTCCGGCGTTCCGTCTCTTCATCTCACGCCTCTCCGACTCCTTCCGCCGCTCGCTCGCCAATCGCCGGCCTTGGTACGAACTCTTGGACCGCTCCGCCTTGTCCCGCCCTGAATCCCTTTCTGACGCCTTCTCCCGCATCCGCAAGAACCTCTCCTATTTCCGCGTCAACTACACCGCCATCATCGCCGTCGTCCTCGCCCTCTCCCTTCTTTCCCACCCTTTCACCCTCCTCCTCCTCCTCGCGCTCCTCGCGGCTTGGACTCTCCTCTATCTCTTCCGGCCCTCTGATCAACCCCTTGTCATTCTCGGCCGCACCTTCTCTGACCGCGAAACCCTCGGTGGCCTCGTCCTCCTCACCATCTTCATCGTCTTCTTGACATCGGTGGGCTCGCTGCTCATCTCTGCTCTTCTGGTCGGTGCCGGCATCGTCTGCGCACACGGCGCGTTCCGGATGCCGGAGGATCTGTTTCTGGATGATCAGGAACCGGGAGGTGCTGCTTCCGGGTTGTTGTCATTCCTTGGTGGTGCGGCGTCTTCTGCCGCGGCGGCCGCTGGCCCGTCCGTCGCTGCCCGCGTCTAATCAGTATCCGAAAGATTGGATCACTGATAGATTGGTTAGGGTTTCTTGCCCCTTTCTGTTAATTTTTCAACGATTTATGGAGCTAGGGTTTTCTTTTGCCGTTTCTTTGACTACACATGACAGATCAGTATGGAAATTTTAGTTGTGCCTCTCTTTTTTTTGTAACAATTATTCGGCGATGGATGCTATCTATTGGTTGTGCTCGAAATTTCTGTGATGCATGTTCTACTTTCTTTGATAATAGCTTAAATATGTTTTAAATTGTGTTCTTTTGTATTCTTTTCCTTTCCTTGATTTTGGGGCCATGTAGTTCTATATTATATGCCTTTGATTCAGGGACTGTGAGATCTTATACTTCTATTTACAAAGTTGTTATTAGATCTAAAACAATGTTGGAGATCTCATAACCTAGATTTAATTTAATATTCAGTTCCTGTTTGCATTGGTTATATTCCATTCTTTTTTATCAGTTTCCTTTTGTAACTCGAATTGTTGTGATTAATTTCTGTTAATAACTATTACTGATTGTAGATCCAAGTTTGGTTTTGTGATTGAGCTTTTGATTCTTTGGCATTTGAAAGCTTGTCCTATCTTAAATGGTATGAATATTTCTTAGTTTTTTTATTCCTTGTTAGGGACAATGTTTGATGAAAAAGTATGTGACTGTAGCTTGAATATTTCTTGGTTTTTATTCCTTGTTTATGACAATGTTTGATTAAAAGGTATGTGACTGTAGCCTGAGTATTTATAATTGTGCTAGTTTCTTTCACTATCTCTATCTTGTGAGTTTGTCCCAGCGCAACTGCTTGCAGGTTGTTCTGCCTGTGTTTATGCACTTGCTTATTGTTTATATTGTGGTTTTGAACTTTTTGAAAAAACAGGCAATGGTTTGGCATCTTTAAATTGTTTATGAGTTTGCTAATGCCTAATATGTATTTATTTTATATTTTTTTCTCATTGAATTATCTGTTAATCATATGTTGACATTGTTTTCCCATACATGTTTTTTCCTTCATATTTATTGTCCTTTGTAAATGTTAAAGCCTCATTGATATGTTTCACAACCTGAACGGAGAAGGGGTTATACCTTGCCTTCATTTCTTGCATATCATCATAACTGGATAGCTTTACTTCATTTTTCTAGAGATAAGGAGAGGTATGGGGAATCTTACTATTTGATCTCACATTTGAAGAGGTGGTTCTGCCTCCAGATTGCTAGATGCTATGGAATCTCAGTTCAAGTTGGCATCCTCTTTTGCTGCTATTCTTTTGCATAATAATTTGTGCTTTGCTTCAAAATTGCTCTACATTTCATCATTAAATGGTTGGTGTTGACGTTCGTGAATGAAATTAAGGTTCAACAAATTGATGTCGTTCTAATATTATCAGATTCTATTTGCAAAGCGGGAAAATGTTACCTCCTAATTTATTTTTCTTGCTTGTAAGCCTAAGTTTGGTGATTTGGTTTTATGCTATTGTTGGGTGGTTACTTATTGAATGCTTGAGAAGAAGGTATTCTAAAGCTGTCTGTTGGTTGATTGTGAATTATTTGTGTTATAGCTCTTTCTAGGCATATGCTTGGTGCACCAGTTATATTCATATTTCAATATTATGTTTTGAAAAATTTATCTTTATCTACAAGTCAGTCCTTTGCATCTCCAATTAAAAATACTCTATGAGAATGAATACCTTTTGTGATTATATGGTTCTTTCATTCATTGGATGCTCAAAAATAGGTTTTGAAAAACACTGAGGGGCCATTTGATTCGTGGTAATGATATATTGCCACGTAAATGTCATTACCACGTAACGAGATTATTATGGTTATATGGGTGGGAATGTTATATGATTGGGATATTTGTGTTAATTTGATATAACCATGTTTGGTTAGAAACTCTTATTGCCGGAATAGTTCATTACCAAATTATGAGATTATTACATGTTTAGTAATTTAAGATAGACACCAATTTTGATGGTAATAGAATTATCAAATTTTTTGGTAATATTCTCATGTTGGTAATGTGATATTATCATTCAGATTATCTTCGGTGCAATGTCAAATGTGGTAATATTTTTAATTATCACGTAATATGTGGTAATTTTTTTCTATATTATCGCAAGCTAAACAGTCTTGAATAGAAAAGTCGTGATGTATTCTATTTGTGATGTATTTATGGTTTAATTACCAAATTACAGTGTCTAACTTTACAGATGGCAAACCAGGCAGGTTAATTCCTCCTCCATTGTACCCGGCCCAAATTGATCATCAGTATAGTGAGCCCTCGTTCTGACCCAATTCTGATTTTTGGTTTTATTTTATTTTGTTTTTGGGTTGAGTTTTATTTATTTATAACGTGTTTGAAGATATGAATGATTCTGTGAGTTATTGGGAAAAGAATAAAGTTTTTTTTTATTAAGTTGTGCGCATGGAGGGGAGACCATCATGGACCACGTTGACCTAGATACCCTTTTGATTTAGATTGGGTGAACAATAGATAGCTACTACAAAAATTAAACATAGTTTCTATGGTATCAGAATTTGCCTGCTAGTAGTAGTAGTAGCAGGTTGACAACAGCATAAGAAGGCAACTAACTTATTTGGATGGAAATGATCAATATATGTCAATTTATTGTAGCCTTTTTTTTAAAGAATTTGTTTTTAATGAGCTAATCTACCTCTTTTAAGTCTATAATCAGATGACAACAACATGAAGAATAATACCATTTTGGCTTTTAATTATGCTCCCAAACATGTGTTTTGATTTGATTTTCAACTCAAGTATGTTTTAATATTATATCCATTCTGATCCAGATCTAAGCACCCAATCTATATATATATTTTTTTATTTTTATTTTTTTAAAAATTATTCCTCAAGTATCAAAATAAATAAATAAATATATATATACAATGCACCAAAAACACGTCAAATGAATTTCACATACCAATCCAAAAAGACACCCTACTTTTACCTCACACAAGTAACAAAGAACAACCTACCCTGTCCTTAAGATAAGATAGTCCCATCAGTTCAGACAGTACCACACTAATGATGCCTCAAGATGATGAAACTAATAATAATTAAATAATTATAATAATACTAATAATTACAATAACAGTAAACCTACAAAGTTAAAAATTGAAGATATAATAATAATAATAATAATAATAACATCTCTGGAATTTACCTCGTACCCACAAGAAAAGTCCAAATCTAAACAGTCCTTTTTAAGTCCTCATCAGTGTCCCAAAAACCCTAAGATTCCCTTCAAAAATATAGCCGTTGCACTAGGACCTACCCCACCTGAAACTTGGACTAATCTTTAAATTTTTTTTTTTCTTTCCCTCACTCAGTCTTCACAAGAAAAAAAAAAAAATAGAATACACCCAAAAAACTAGCCGTTACCACTCTCACTCACTCCCTATTCTCTCTCTCTCCCTACAAAACCTCAACAAGCTTCCTTCTTTCAATCCATTTTCACTATTCTTCTTCTTGTTCTTCTTGTTCTTCTTCTCAAAATGATGCTTGTTTTGATGTTCATTATTATCATGCTCACTGGCACTGCCTCAAGTGAGCACTGGGATGGAGTTATCATTGCTCAAGAAGACTATCAAGGTTTGCAAGCATTCAAGCATTCATTGGATGATCCTAATGGCTTCTTGAGAAGCTGGAATGGCACTGGCCTTGATGCTTGCTCTGGAGCTTGGCAAGGTATCAAGTGTGTTCGAGGAAAAGTCATTGCTATTCAGCTCCCTTGGCGTGGCCTCGGCGGCCATATCACTGAAAAGATCGGCCAGCTCACTGCTCTTCGCAAGCTTAGCCTTCATGACAACTCCATTGGTGGACAAATCCCTCAAGCTCTCGGCTTTCTTCATGATCTCAGAGGTGTTTATCTCTTCAACAACCGGTTCTCTGGTTCGATACCGATCTCCATCGGTAATTGTCTTGCTCTTCAGACTCTTGATCTTAGTAACAACTCTCTTACTGGAACTATTCCTTCATCTATTTCCAATTCTAGTAAGCTTTACAGGCTCAATCTTAGTTATAACAACCTTTCTGGATTGATTCCTGTCAGCATTGCTAGTAGTATTTCACTCACTTTCTTTCATCTTCATCACAATAATCTCACTGGTTCTATTCCTGAGTTTAAATCAATGTTTCATCTTCAAAGTTTGAGTCTTGATCACAATGCCATTTCTGGTAGCATTCCCAAGTCTCTTGGCAGGCTTTCGATGCTTCAAGAGATTAATCTTAGTAACAATCAGATCAATGGAAGCTTGCCTGATGAATTTGGGAATCTTGGAAAGCTCCAAACTCTTGATTTGTCTGAGAATTCCATTGGAGGAAGCTTCCCTGCTTCTTTGTGTGATCTGTCTTCATTGGTTCAGCTCAATCTTAATGGCAATGAAATTCGATAATGAAATACCGGAAGCCATTGATGGCCTCAAGAATATCTCTGTACTCTCACTGAAGCACAACAGATTCAATGGACCAATCCCGGAAAGTCTTGGAAACATATCTGGTCTTTCTCAGCTTGATTTATCCGAGAACAATCTCACGGGGAAAATCCCGATCTCTCTTGTTCGTCTTGTGAATCTATCTTCTTTCAATGTATCGAATAACAACCTCTCCGGACAAGTTCCTTTACTGCTCTCGGAAAAGTTCAATTCTAGTTCTTTCAGAGGCAACATTCAGCTCTGTGGTTACAGTGTTTCTGTACCATGTCCTTCTCCGTCTCCTTCAAATAACACTCCTCCTGTTCCTCCTGGAAAATCACGAAACCGGAAATTGAGTGCCAAGGACATTATTCTAATTGTTGCCGGTATAATCCTCGCACTTTTGCTCCTACTATGTTGTTTCCTGCTGTGTTGTTTGCTGAAGAAAAGATCGACATTGAGCAAAAAAAGCACTGCATCAGCAGCGGCTGCCGCAGCTGCTGCAAGAGGTGAAAAACCATCTCCGGCAGCAGCAACTGAAGTGGAGTCTGGAGGAGACACAGGCGGAAAATTAGTGCACTTTGACGGGCCTCTAGCATTCACTGCCGACGATCTCTTGTGTGCCACCGCAGAGATCATGGGAAAAAGTACTTACGGAACTGTGTACAAGGCAACATTAGAAGATGGCAGTCAAGTTGCAGTAAAGAGATTGAGGGAGAAGATAGCCAAAGGACAAAAAGAGTTTGAGACAGAAGTTAGCATGCTTGGAAAAATTCGGCATCCGAAATCTATTGGCTCTTCGAGCTTATTACTTAGGTCCGAAAAGGAGAGAAACTCTTTGGTCTTTGATTACATGCCTAAAGGAAGTCTTGCAGCTTTCCTTCATGGTAAGCTCTTCATTCATTTGCCTTCCAATTTTGTTTTCCTGCAATTGAATGAAAACAATGATTTCCCTCTAATTAACATTTAAATCTTTCACTAATATTTAGATTGTCTGATTGATTCAACTTGAAATGTTTGTTACCTTTGATAGCAATACTCATTCATTTATTTTTTCATTCTTCGACAATCTATATTGGCAGCTCGTGGTCCTGACACAGCGATAGACTGGCCGATAAGGATGAAGATAGCGATGGGCATTGCACATGGCCTTCGATATCTTCACAATGACTTAAACATGGTCCATGGCAACCTAACAAGCGGCAACGTCCTTCTAGACGAGAATACAAATGCTAAGATCTCTGATTTCAGTCTCTCTCGCCTAATGACAACCGCGGCCAACTCCAATGTGATTGCAACAGCCGGCGCGCTTGGCTACCGTGCTCCAGAGCTGTCAAAGCTGAAGAAGGCAAACACAAAGACCGATGTTTATAGTCTTGGGGTGATCATACTCGAATTACTGACAGGAAAGTCCCCTGGAGAGGCAATGAATGGTGTGGATTTACCGCAGTGGGTGGCATCGATAGTGAAAGAAGAGTGGACAAATGAAGTGTTTGATTTAGAGCTGATGCGGGATGCGGCAGGGGACACAGGCGATGAACTACTCAACACACTGAAGCTTGCATTGCATTGTGTCGATCCGTCGCCTGCAGCCCGACCGGAGGTTCAACAAGTCCTGCAACAACTGGAGGAGATCAAGCCAGAGTTGGCCATTGCTGCTGGCTCGACGGAGGAAGTCGGTAGTAGTGGCACTGCAGTTGCAGAAGCTAAGGTAGTTGAAAGTGAGAAGTAGTAAGTAGTGTGGTGGTGGTAGTGATTTCTAGTTGTTAGGATTATAAGCTGAATTCTTTGGTTCCTAAAAGTTTTGTATGCCCTGTGATGTCTGTACATAATATTTCTAGTTAATTAGGGTGATATTTTCTGGTTGTTTTTGCTCTCTTTTATCATAAGAGATAAAATGATGGGAGTGCAAAGAATAAGTATCAGACTTACAGGAAAGGAACAACAATATATATTCTAATTTTGAATTTTTATCAATAAACATAAGTAATAAAAGCATAAGATAAACAGAGCAGCAATCATTCTGGATGAGAAGGTCTGATAAATTTGTTTTGAAGCTCTATTTCTGATAGTGTAATAATAACACAGTGTGTCACATTAAAACAAGAGACCGGTCATGAGTGTATTACGTATTACATAAATTGATGAAGCAACACCAAAATCTCATGTTTATTTTTGCAAATGTCAGTGATATTCCTACAAGTTAAATGTACATTGTGCATGTGCAAGAGAAGAAAAAGACTAGGAAACTCAAATCTACATTTGCTGCCTAGATGTTATCCCTAACGTATCGGCTTGTTTCATCTGCTACCTTGGACCACACATTCGAGATCTTCTCTGCATATTCTACCTGCAGAACAATGAAAGAAAAATATAAAAGATATCAGGAATACTAGTTCAAATTGAATGTATCTAGAACAAGAAATATCAATACATGCATTTTTGATCATATCAATACGATAAAAGGATCTCATTGCTGAATCAGTCCACCATGATAATTGATACTTTTGATACTGCATCCATAACAGCTATCTGAGTTCACAGAGTCCACATAAATTGCTAGACAACGAATAGCTCAAATTTTTATGCAAAGTGAACAGGCATTTAGGTCAGCCAAAAATGACCTGGTTGCATTGAGAAACCACAACAATAAGGCATGATACTGGAAAACTCATAACCTATATTGAGTGCATTGCACCAATGCCATTGGATATCTGGAATGAGGCATTGAATATTTGAATTGTAAGAGTGGCTCATATGTATATTCATTGCCAAGTGGTGCCTATCCAATGGTTTAATAATTAACAAAACACAACACAAGTTTGTGTTGAATCTAAGTCTCATGTTTCTTCCATTCACTGTGTTGACATTAATACCCTCCCAATCTGACCAGTTTAAATGCATCCATCACCTTAAAATGTAAAGGAGAAAATACTCAACAGCTTTGCAAAAACAAAAAGTCAAGTTTCCAATGCATGCAGTATGGTAAACAGGGAAGCTATGGCCTGAGTTAGCATTGTAACTGAAACATACAGACTCATAGCAAATGAGGAACAGGGAATATAGCGACTTTACCTGATTTACTACAAAACCTTTCAGCATAGCAAGAAAATCAGCACGCCTCTCTTTATCCACTCTTTCAAGTTCACTCCTGTTGTTTTCCTTCATTTAGATGACAAAATCAGTTTTACCAGGTCAATTTTCAGCAAACAATGATTGATAAAACTTCAAGCAAAAACAAATAGATGTAAAGTTGGCTAAAACTATATGGATGCATTTAAAAATGGCTAAAATGGAAAGCCTGTGAAAAGCAAATCAGGTAAGAACTCTCACGAAGGATTCTGGTTAAGAAAAGCTTTTTCATTTTTCTTAATAGAAAGCTGTCAGAATTCAGAAGTATGAAAGTAAACTGCCTCTAATTCCTTCATACAATTTCCCCTAAAAGAGGTTACCTCAAGCAAAGTGTATGGAGTTACCAATCCTTGTACTGAGGTCACAAGCATAAATAATAACCATTATAAGTGTGGCATTTTCTGTCTATTGCTAAAACCAAGTATAAGCACACTATTGGTGGTAGCAATCTTTGAAATTCTTTTCCCTTGAAGAGGTAGCTATATGGTGTAGTGACGATACTGTGTTTTCGAGGAAATTATAGCCAGTAGTTACTTTGCAAGACAAATTATCAGAATTTCCTAAGCACCTAGATTGATTGGGTCACACACACAACACACACACACAACACACACACAGTGATCAATAAACATTCACACTAACACGAACTTATAGTGCCCTAAGCTTGATTGAAAATTCACTAAACCCAGGCGCAGTACAGAAAGTTGGAAGAAACAACAGATAGATTGTTTGAGTGCCTGGATAATCTTTTGTAGATCATAAGAAGACAGGGATTACCTTAATCCTCTCATACTCTCTTGATGCACAATTTTTAGCATCTTCAGTGGCCCTTATCATCTCTTTCAGTTCCTCTGCTTTGCGGTTTCTTGACCTGTCCCCTCCAAAAATCCTTGAAGATGCAGCTTCATGTTTTTCTGCCTTTATGTGCAGGGAAGACAGATCTGACATGAGTGTTTGCACAGTCAACAGTGCACTTGAACGATCTGAGAATGCACTGTGAACTGCAAGCATCAGCCCTAGATATTCATGGAGAGTATCCTGCAAAACATGAATAAGGAATGAGTTGAGGGAGCAGAACTATTCAGGAAACAATCATCCTGAACAAAGTCGAATTTCATGCTTAATAAATCTCCTATATTACCAGATGCTTGACAGACTGTGCATTCAATTCTCGATAAAGCCTACTTGCTTTAACAGCAGCAGTTGCCACTTGTTTGATATCAGCAGCCCGAATTCTCTGGGTATTATACATTGCTTCTTCATTCTCAAATTTTGTAAGTTTGATTAAAGCCAGCCCCAGCTCTCCTAAAGTTTCTCCGATGTCTTGCTGAGCCTTTACAAGTGATTCAGCCTGCACAACAAGCAACAAAGAAAAAAATTCCTTCTTTAAAGCGCAAAACGACAAATTACAGAATGTTCGATATCAGGCGAGCAACATGAAAATAAACAGATAGATAAGCAATTTACGTGCATTCACTTCGAATGCCCAAGCAGTTATACAAACAATTTATAGCAGCCAAATAAGATCATCCATGAATACCCTACACTCAGCTAATAAAAGAGCATATTTTGTCAATATCACAAATACAAACTCAGAGCAAGTGGCCACTAATCACAATAAACATATAAAAGATAAAATCTACAGCATGCATTAAGCTAATATAATCACAGATTCACGAGATACCTGTTGGGATGCAGTAGTAAGCTGCTGCTCAAGATCCTGCACCTTCTCCTTCCTTTCCAAGAATTCCTTGTCCTCCTCCACCACCGGAGGCTTCACCCCACCCCAGTCATTCGTCACAGACTGTTTCAACTCCTTAAATATCCTCAGCAGGTCCCTCCCACCTTTCGCTGGCTGCACCACCTCCTGCGGTGCCACATACCCACCACCCGGCTCCCCAAACAGCTGCTTTGGCAACCTCACCGCCCCGTCCAGCATCCGCGACGCAACATCAGTGCTCGCTGGCAGCGGCATCTTCCCCTGCACTCTCAGAAACACTCTCAGCTCATCACTCCGCCCAATAACCGGATGGCAAGCGAGCCTCCACAAGTACTTCTCAAGAGCCGATCGACGCTGCTCCACGAACTCCTGCTTATGCATAACCTGGCTCTCGACCACACTCTTATCCGGCCGGGGCGGTATGAAAAACCCTCGGTAAGACTCCGCAAGCCTGTCAGCAAGAGTCACCACATCACGGAACCGGCGACGAACGCTAATCTCACCGGATCCTGATCCAGCATCGAGAGACCTGGACGTGATGAGGTAGGTGACGAAGGTCCCGGAGCCAGGAACAAGAGAGTTACCAGCAGCGTGTTCGTGCTCCTTCTGTGGATTGGACACCATGATCTTCGCGTACTCGATCGGCAATCGATGATTCAGCAGCGCCGATGGATTGCGAGACAGCGGCGGCGAACCGGATGATGACCCAGAGCCATTGGGGGAGCTGAAGGCAACATCAGCATAGGCCGGAGGATCCAGGAATGATGAAGAAGGGGCCATGTCGGGAGGGGAGAGGAGAGGATCGGCAGTGGCGGGTACGGCGGAGAGAGAGGACATGGAGCTATGGAAGGGGTCGTCTTCACCATCGCCTAAGGCTAGGGTTTCCATCTCCTCCCTCGTCGCCGGCGAGGGTTCAAACCCTAGATAAGACTCAGAGCCCATCATCGTCGATCACCGGAGAAAAAAAAATAGAAAAAAAAAATAGAGAAAAAATAGAGAAAAATAAGTGAGATCTAAAGAAGCACGGAGGAGTGTGATAGGGTGCACCGCCGGTGAGTGTAGAAGAGTAGGTAAACGAGAAGGTTGCCACGTGGATCTCGTGAAGAACTTCGAAGTAATTAATGAATTGTCAGGGGATTGGTCTGCAAAAGTAATAAATGAATTTTTGTTATCTTTGATTCTTTATCACATTTGAATGATATATTTTAAACTGGTTAAATTAAAAACTTTAGAATAA
>NC_052477.1:28657341-28680044 GCF_009730915.1 Dioscorea cayenensis subsp. rotundata
TGGTTGACAATAAAAGAAGTGTTATAAACAAATATTTTAATGGAGGCATATCAGTAAAGAATTTTTACCGTAGCAGCATATTATTATAAGAACTTCTAGAGATTAACGATCACCGCAACAATCAGAAGACTGCTCTATGGGCATTGCAGATCAATGTGAAAGGAAATTCTGCGCAGATCACAGTTTACTATTTCACCGGTCGTGGAGTCGGACCGCTTCTGGGATCGAATCGATCCTCGGCCGCTCATTCAACTCCTCGTAACTCTATAAACTACCCTCTCATTTCAGATATACTTTTCGTGATATGAGAGTTAGAAAGAAAAGAGAGAAATAAAAGAAGAAAGAAGAAAGAAAAACCTAATTTCTTTGGTTTTTGGCTTAAATACTCCTGCTTTCTTATTCTTATTACTATCTTTATTTATATAATATATATTCTTAACATCGTTATATTACAATTCTTATATGATTTTAATTTCTTTTCGCTTATATAATATATAGTATTATATATGTGAATCCATTTCCTGACTGAATGCGTGAAGGTTACGGAGTATATAATACTATGCAAAACCATACATTTTATTATTACATAATTTCAATCAACCATACATAGGGTTTTCTCGTATATTACATAAAAACACACATAGCACTAAAAAGCCCTCAGGCTTAATATCGCGATGAATTTTAAAATAAACAAGAAAAACAATAATATTATTATTACAATGTGGGTTTTCCATCAAATCCAAATTATCAAGCATCATCTTTCCTAAGTTTTTCACGGAACCCTCTCTCCTCATGATCATTGACAAAACCTCGGAGATCTGCGTCGGCCCTTTTTCTTCTCCGACGCTTCTTCTCACTACTGCACGCCTCTTCGAAGCCCTCATGGCAGCTCGAACGCTTTTCTCCGTCGGCCCCTATTTTCTTCTCTCTCCCCATATACTTCTTTCTTCCCTTTTAAATTATAATCACTTTCAAACAAATTTTAATTCCTAATGCTCGCAGATAATTGCTAAAAGCATGTATGACTAAAGACCAGATACATGAATAGTATCGTATACATGTAACGATCGTGACATATATAATGAGCAGATAAATGCTTTATATTTTTATTCGCAGCTCTATTCTAATTAGCATGTCGTATTATTATTTTGAAGAGAAAATGGCAATACTGCGTAAAAAGAGAATTTGAGGGTCGCTTCAAACTCGGGGAGCAATTATATATCCCTGGAGCCCCCGATATCAAGCTCCATCCCGGAAGCAAGAAACCCCGAGTAAAACTATCGAGGCTAATAACAATGAGCCTAGTGATAATAAGGCGTAAGGCCTTAATATTTATAAGGCATCATATTTGACGATGGCCTAAAGAATGAATATCAATTCATCGAGGATCCACAGAATTGTGGTTATCCCCCGGGAAGAGAGATTTTTGAACATCCTGGACGGTCTACTCTTGCCTAAAGCAGCTAACGATTGGTCGAGCCTCGTGTTTCAAGATTTTAAAAGTCGCAAGAATATAATTCCGAGCTATTTAAAATTTGATAGCCATCGTCCTGCAGCATGAGTAAACAGCGATCTGAAGAAATGATGCTCGAGAAAACATTTACAACATTTCGCTGAAATGTTATATTATATCAATATGATAGAAAAGAATTTTTACAAATTCTCGAATTAATTTCTTGCCTCCTTGTGCGGAGCAAAACAATGAATCGACGCGTAATCATCAATCTCGACTCATCTCGATCAGCAGCTGACGCGTAAAATTAATTTTTGGGCAAAGAAGATGGGCGGGTCGCGTGATCGGGTTTTAAAAACCGCGGATCTGCAGGGAAATTCATGGTGGTACGAGGACTACGCTGTGCTCGTGGTGGCCGAAATAACATCGGACCACGCTGAGCAATGTAGATGATGTGACATCAGCGAAGCAACAAAGCCACAAGATGGGGTTAGAGACAAAGAAAGATACATGCTATCGTCTGTGGCTCGTGAAGGTCATCGTCCAGACTCACAGACCCCAAAACATTTTGTCCATCTTTACCAAGAATCGCTTAAAAACAAAGAAAGGTAAATATATATCGAGACAAATTTTCAGCGATAACCCCATAGTTGATCCAATTGAGGATAATTCCATAAATAATTTAAATGAATCGAAAAATACATATTTAGATACGCTGCATTTCCTTATAGACTAGTTTGTAATATGTCTTTATGTTTTATTAAATTATGTTTTTCTTTGTTTTGTTAAAATATAGTCGATGATGAATGCATTATTGATCATGTGATCAACGACACTATTTTGACAAGAAAAATATATTTTATATCCTTATCAATGAGAAAGGCATATATAGCCACAATAGTAGGGTCATCGCACCGGTTGAAGGTTTCCTGAGAAGCAAGATTGATAGTTGCCAAAATGAAACATCCTTGCATATGAAAAATGCTCTCTATTTCTCTAAGTCTAGGAGGAACCTTTTTAAGCTTTAAAGATATACGCCTCAAACGGATATCATTTAGAGACGGTTGATAAGGAAGGAAAAGAATATCTTTATATTACACAAGTTATTTCATGCCAAAACGTGTACTTGAAAAGCTTTCCTCGTATATCCTCGTGGATTATATTTTACACGTGACAAAGCGATGAATCACATACTGGGTATTAACCCCAAGGTTAACGCGACTCGAGATATTTAAAATATGGCATGAAAGACTTTGGACATCCGGCATGCCATTATGTTACACGGATTATTACTAGTTCTCATGGACACCCACTCAAGGATTATAAAATCCTAACACATGCAATGAATAGCGCATGCTCAAAGCATGTTCAATCGGGAAAGCTAACAACCGCACCTTCTATAACAAAGGGCTGATCGTAATCTCCTAAATTTTTAGAAAGAATACAAGGAGACATTTGTGGACCATACATCCGCCTGTGGACCATTTAGGTATTTTTATGGTTTTAATCGATCACGCCATCTAGATGGTCCCATGTTTCACTTCTCGGGCTCACAAGGAATGTAGCATTTGCGCTAGTTATTGGCACAAATTATCGTGCTTAAAGCACTAAATTTTCAGATTATCCCATAAAGACAATTGCGCTCTTGATAATGCTTTCAGTGAATTTTCATCAAAAATCATTTTATGATTATCGTATGGCATTGAATACATGTTGAGCATCCAAAAGAGCTCACGACTATACCTAAATGGGTTAGCGGAGTCATTAATTAAAAGACTCTGATTGCTCGCCGACAATGTTATTAAGGGACGAAACCGCCACAAGTGCGTGGGTCATGCTATTTTGCGGTATGTCGTCGCTTTTACTACGGATCCGACCCACTCGCATGTAATTTATATTCACCACACCAACTTGTTACGGGTAAAGAGCCCCGATATTTTATATATAAGAATATTTGGTCAGCGGTAGATATGCGACAATACCACCACCAAATCGCACAAAAAATAGGTCCACAACGCAGACTTGGTATATAAGTTGCTATGATTCCCCTTCAATTATAATGCGATATTTAGAACCATTACTGTGGATGTATTTATCGCAAGAAGATTCGCGATTGTCATTTTGATGAAGTCGCCTTCCTGCATTAGGGGAGAAATGATTACTCAAAACGAGCCAAAAAGAATGAATGGAATGCATCACGATTACATACATACGATCCTCGTACTCGACGAATGTGAACTTGAAGTTCAAAGGATCATTAAATTGCAAAAATATTGCAAATGAAATACACTGACGCATTCACTCGATACTAAAATGGTAACTAAATCATATATACCACCGCCAATGCTCCCCGCAAGAATTGAGATTCCTAAGAATCCATCGAAAGAAAATCAAGTAGAAAATAAAACCACGACATAAAAACGTGGAAGACCAATTGGTGCTAAAGATTCAAAACTCCTAGAAAAGGAAAGCGAGTAAAAATAAGATAAGGATCTCCCATGTGAAAAGGGAGAGGAAATTATAAAACCCTCGTAACAAGTTAACGAAGAATCATGGGGGATGATATTTCTCAAAACGTTGAAAATCTCAATTTGCTATAGTAGATGATGGTGAGATCGAATCGGCGTGAGACCGAAAAATAAATGATATATTCATCTACAAGTGGCTAGCTGCAGATAGAAATAAATACCCGATAATGATCCGGAGCCACGATCCATCTAAGAATGTCGACAAAGAAAATGATTGGCCAAAATGGAAAAAGCTATCCAGTGAGCTAAATTCCCTATCAAAAGCGGAGGTGTTTGATAATATGCTAACACTGTATGATAAAACCAGTGGGTTATAAATGGGTGTTTGTGAGAAAAAGAAATGAAAATAATCAAATTATGAGATCAAAGCAAGAATGGTTGCTTCGAAGGTTTTTCCTCAAACGCCTGTATCGATTATGAAGAGACATACTCTCCCAGAATGGATGGGATTACTTCGATTTTTAATTGCCATGGCAAAGTGAGTAATAAATTAGATATGCAATTCGATGGATGTCTGCGCAAGATATCCAGAGATGGATTACTTGAAAATGACATATATATGAAAATCCCTGAAGGATATAGAAAAACAAACATTACAAATAATCATCATTTATACTCTATTAAATTACAGAGATCTCTTTATGAGTTAGAAAACAATTTGGGACGGATGTGGGTATAAACCGCCTCAAATAATATCTTATAAAAGAAGGGTACGAAAAATGATAATAGCTGTCCATGTGTTTATTAAAAGTTATACTAACTGGGTTTTGTTGCGGATAACTTGATATGTGGACGATTTAAATCTTGTAGGCACTCCTTCAAAATCAGTACTCGGCAAAGATCATATCCGAAAAGAATTTGAAAACGAAAGATTTGGGAAAGACCAAATTTCGCTCTAGGGTATACAAATCGAGGCACTTATCCTCGGAATATTTGCGGCATCAATCAACCCATATGTAAAAAGGTGTCAAGAGATTCATATGGAAGGCTTATCCAGCGAAGCACGCAATGGTCGTCCGAACTCTGATGTCTGTAAAGATCCATTTTCGCTTGACCGAAGAAGGCGAGAGATCATTCTTGGTCCAAAACTCCATATTTAGTGCGTAATCGCTGCATTAAATGTACCTTCGAAATAATACCGGACTGTGATATAGCTTTGCAAAGAAATCTTCTAGCGAGATCACAGTTCTCACCGGCTAATGCAAGACACCGGAAAGGAGTAAAAGATGTGCATCGTTATTTACGAGGAACCACGGATCCGATTTATTCTATCGACAAGAATCTTCATCCAACCTCACGGTGTTTCTTGATCGTTTGGGTATCCCGTCTGATCCTCGTAAAAGGCGATCTCGAGTCGGATACATGTTTTTCTTACAATGGTACAGTATCTCATGGCGTTCCACAAAACAAACTCTTACAGCTACTTTATCAAATCATGCTGAAATTCTAGCTCTTCATGAAGCAAGTCGTGAATGCCAATGGTTACGATCTATGATTGGGCATATACAGTCATCCTGCAAATTACCATCGAGTAACAATAAAATGCTACGATGAATTTACTGAAGACAATAGTGCTTTGATTTCTCAAATACAAGGAGGTTATATTAAAGGTGACAGAAATCGAAACATATATCACCAAAATTTTTCTACACTCATGATCTCCGTAGAAGAAGGCGTATAGAAGTTCAAAGATTCAATCCAGTAGAATCAAACTGATCTATTCACAAAAATCACTTCCTAAGTGCATCTCACCAAAGACTTATATACAAAATCGGGATGTAGAAGACTTAAGGATGTAAGTACTCCGATATAAGTTAAAAAGTTATTTATTTGAGGTGGCATGCATCTTTTTCCCTTCGCTAGGTTTTTGCCCCAATGGGTTTTTCCGAGGTAATGTTTTTTAATGAGGAGGTGAACCCTCAGAATATACGAGGATAGTGTACTCTTTTTCCTTAGCTAGGTTTTTATCCCTACCTGGGTTTTTCCTAGCAAGGCTTTTAACGAGACATATCCTTTCGGTCATAGTCATCCAAGGGGAGTGTTATAAACAAAATATTTTAATGGATGCATCACGTAGCAATTCTCAATCGTAGGCACGACATTATTATAGCAACTCTAGAGATTAATGTATCAGCGCAACATCATGAGGGCGATCGCCTCATGTGGTACATAGCAGGTAGCCCTACGATCGCTATTATTCCACTCAACTGCAGGTATTTTGGATCGTCCGGATCGAATCGATCCCCGGCCGTCTCATTCAACTCTTGTAACTCTATAAATACCCCTCATTTTTGTATACTTTGTGATATAGTAAGAGAAAGAAAAGAGAGAAATAAAAGAAGAAAGAAGAAGAAGAACTTAATTCTTCAAGGTTTTTGGGTTTTTGGTAAATACTCTGGTTCTCTATTCTTATTACTATCTTTACATTTATAACATATATTCTTAACAAGAAGGTTATTTTTATAAGTATTTTATTTTACTTGTCATGTCAATAATTGATTGGAAATAATCTATTTATATTATACTACATTATTCATGTAATTACTCAAAAAGTGGGTGTCTTAGTAAATAATTTCACTATTTTTCTGAGGTGGACATTAATTAATGTCGGAATTATCAATTTTAGAATATTATTAATGAATTTGTTAATTTTATTATTACTAAAATAAATAATTATTTTCGATTATCAAATGAGTGTAAGTTTAGATTTTTTTCTAAATAAATATGTCTTTTAAAAAAAAGTATTTTTTAAATATTCCATATTTTATTCATTAGATAAAAAATAAATAAATAAAATTTTATGTCATTATTTTGGGAATATTTTTTACTTCAAAAAATTAATTTTTGTATTATAATTAATTTTTTATGTAAAAATTTTATTTTATTTTAACTTTAAATTTGTTCAAAATATTAGATGCAAGAATATCTTGGTAAAACGTGCAAAATTTAATTTAATATATTATAATTTAATTATTTAAATTCAAAATTTTATTCTGCTTTCAATTTAAATTGGCTCAATAGGTATAACGATATTTTCAAAATTTTAATAATATTTTTAACCTCAAAAAAATAATTTTCTTGTATTATAATTAATTATTTTTTCATATAAAAAATTTATTTTTATTTTAACTTTAAATTAACTCAAAATTTTATATGCAAGAGTATTTTAAAAAATTATATAAAAATTAAATTTTTTTATTATAATTTAATTATTTTAATTTTAAATTTTATTCAAATTTATAAACATTAAACTATTTTGAAAAATTTGGAACATTACTGATAAGATCCGCAGGAACAACACATCTGGACAAGGCTAGGCTACAAGGCTACAAGCACGCTCTGGGGCCACGTCAGCAAGTGATTCCACACGTGCGAGGCTATTCTACGCCGGCTTCTAACATACGCCACCAATCTCATCAATAAACCCTTCTTTCTCCTTTCTCACTCTCTCCGCCCCCGCTTCGCATTTTCTCTTCTTCGCTTTCTATCCCTCTTCTCTTCTCTCCTCTTCCCCACAATCCAAGCGATCCAAGCTAACCGGATAAACCCTAACCCTAACCCTAACCCTAACCTTAAACCTAAGCCTAAGGCTAGCTTAAGACCTTGGGCAAGCTCTCTAATGGCGTCGAAGTACGGGCTGGCAGGAGGGATCCCGGAACGGCGAGTCCGGCCGATATGGGACGCCATCGACTCGCGGCAGTACAAGAACGCACTCAAGCTCTGTGTAGGCCTTCTCGCCAAGCATCCTAACTCTCCTTACGCCCTTGTGAGTCTCTGGTTTCTCCGTTTCCTCTTTGCTTTATGATTACCGCTGCCGATTCTGTGTTGTTTTATTTGCTATTTGATCTATGGTCATGGTGAATTTGGCTTGCATTTATGCCAGGAAAGATAGAAAGGTTTTGTGGAAAAGTGGTTTAATCAGAGTGATCTCTTGGTTGTTCAAACTTATGAAATGTGATATTTGAACTGATACCTAGCTGTCTGTGGTTTCATACCTACATTTTAGTTTTACTGTTGTTTGAATGAAAAAGATTGAGTTTGTATTATTGCTGTATATGTGGAAAGGAAGCAGTTACAAATGGTTGTGCAATGGTTGATGTAGAGTTGAAGAAGTATTCATAGGTGTTTTGGCTAGAAATTGTAACTATACTACAGTTCAATGGTCTTCGTTTCATGCAAAAGTTATGAAGCTGTTATGGTAAAAAAAAGTTCATTTTTGTTGTAGATTTTTGTATAATCATAGGCATCTGGTGTGCCGATGGATAACACGTGGTATTTGATTTTATTTTATACTTTGTGTACATGTGTACGTTCCGTATTATAGCACTTATGGAACTTAAGCATATAATCATTTTTTGCCCTGGTAATTCTTTGTACTCTGTCTGATACTTTTATGGCAGATATTTTGTGAGGGGAAAAGATTTAGCTTGTTTGAAATGTTTTTCTTATATAGACTTGTTGGCATAACTTGCTGCCTTGCTTACATCTTAATTATTGTTCTATCCTTGCCTAGTCTTATGATGCTCCTCTAACTCTGCCAATCTGCATAATTAAAATACTATTAGGCGGAAGTAGTTCCAAGATTTGTATCGTTGAACTCTTAGGTGCTGCATGTCTTCTGTAGGCCACTCATGAGTAAATCTTCGAAGTGCATCTGTTCTGTCCTGTTTTCATTTGTTCATAAAATATCATGACGTTTGATTTTTAGAACTATTCTTTTCAGGCACTCAAGGCTCTTATTTTAGAGAGAATGGGAAAGCCTGACGAAGCTATGAGTGTTTGCTTAAATGCCAAGGATCTGCTATATTCAAGCACTGCTGTTCATGTGGATGATCTCACCCTCAGCACTTTACAGATTGTCTTTCAACGGCTTGATCGCTGTCTCTTCATTCACCTTTAAAATTTTGTTTATTTTTTTAATGTGTTCTATTGTTCATAGTTCCTAATTTGATTTTTACCAGTGGACCTGGCTACCTCTTGCTACGAGCATGCTTGCGCAAAATACCCAAATAACCTTGAAATAATGATGGGTCTTTTCAATTGCTATGTTCGGGAATACTCATATGTGAAGCAGCAACAGGTTCATGGCGCTCATGATGCTGCTTTTCTTCTCCTTATTTTTATTCTATTCTCCATTCAATACGTTAATAAAGTATTGCTGTTATTTGTTTCTTGAAATTCTGACAGATCGCTATCAAAATGTACAAGATTGTGGGTGAAGAAAGGTTTTTGCTCTGGGCAGTTTGCAGTATTCAACTTCAGGTTCTGCTATTCTTTCCTCCCTAATCTCAGCATAGTGGGTGTATCTGTGTGGCTGTGTGGTTGTATTTCATCTCTTAATTTGCTGGATGATTTTGAAATGCAAGTAACCTTCAGTGTTGGACTTGAATGAGAATCAACACTATCACTGGAAGTCTGCCTATTCAGGTTATGGCTAAGTTTAATAAGGTTGATAAGGTATTAACCTGCAAGATATTTTTATAGGTAGGTAATGGCTTGAAAAGACATAACAGGCCGTGTGTTGAAGTGTTATCATAAACTTTGAGATTGGTTGTGTGTTTCTCTAGCTGGTTGAAAGGCTTACCAATAAGAATAAACTTCAGACTAGGAAAGAATCTATTCTTATCCATCATTCAGAGATGATCAGACATCGACCCTCCTCAAGCCTGAGCAGTGGAAATATTGTGCTATGATGACATGATAACTGTTCCAGGGAGTTGGCTTCTTAAAATATGCACTTACTTGATTGCTTTGTTTGTCAGACTGGGCACCATTTCTCTGCTGTCTAGATGTATAAATGGCATCATCTGATAGACTGCCTATGGACAACATCAAGTCCGCTCTCCAACTTCAAATTTCTATACCACATAAGATTCAATTCTGAACTGCATGTATCTATGTTAATCATTCCATATTTATAACCATCGCGTTTTACAAATTTGAAACTCTTGACTCGGATTTTTTTTGCTGTCCTGTGCATATGCTTCTGTTTTTTGGCATCATAGTTGAGAAAAAGAATTTGGAAACATGCTATTCTGCCAATACTTTTTTCCATTTTTCCCCCTTGGCATGCCATTTTGTGCATTTTAAGTTTTCACTTTGCCATTTGTAGCAGGCAATCAGCAGCAATGGTGGTGATAAGCTGTTGCCCCTAGCTGAAGGTTTACTGAAAAAGCATATTGCTTCCCACAGTTTGCATGAACCAGAAGGCAAGCCTCTCTATCTTGTTCTGTTGATGTGGGGGAAGCTATCTGGATCTTCTCTTGTGAATCCATCTGTGGCTTTTGTTTACTTATGGTCACCGAAATATTTGAATACTTGGCAGCCCTTCATATATACATATCAATTTTAGAGCAGCAAGGGAAATATGAGACTGCTTTGGAAGTTATTTCTGGAAATCTGGGTTCTCTTATAGGAATTGAAGTCGACAAGTTACGAATACAGGTAATCTTGGATTCGAATTTGCATTATCTCATCATCAACAGTTAATTGGAACTTTACTTCTGCATTTTGATTAGAATGCTGGCTTAATAGGATTGCGAAGATATGAAATATTGCATTTTATGTCAATTATTAAAGTTAAATCAATCATTGGTTGTGAGTATATTTCTTTGATGTCATCTGAACTAACTTCTTGAATGGTACATGCTTTCACCTTGAGTTGGGTAACTTGGGATTCTAACTGTGGTTGTTGGTGGTGCCAATAAATGACAGGGATAAATACTCAGCTGTTGGCTGGCCTTCCTCAAATTATGAGAGTGTTTCCCAGATTGATTTTTCAATTGTATGATGTGCAATGCACAAAATTTCTGCCAAGTAAATGGTATCTAGGGCAAAACAAAACAACACTGTTTTTGGAATTATGATTTTGACAACCATATCAGCATGAGATTCTTTGGTTAGTAACCTCTGAAGCAGATGATGTTTGATCCATAAGCAAACACATAGTGGATTGTTCAAACAAGAATCTACATTCCAGTGTCAAATCATCAATTCCATTTGAATGCATCATCGCATCTTAGTTATAACAGAAGGTGGATGATACTTGATGATTTTGCATTGTTCAGGTTAGTGGTGCAAGCAGGTTAGATTCAGCACATAATATCTATTTCCCAATTCAATAGTAACTTGAAGGATCCATACCCAAATCTGTTTCACTAAAATTGGAAGGCCATATGCAGTACCATTCTTTTTATAATTAAGTTAATGATAACAAGTATAACTAGATTAAGCACCTTTTTTCAAAAATATATATATATATATAAATATATGTGTTGGAGCTTATTTATAACTGTGTAAATTTGGAAGTTTAGATCAGGGGGAGACAGTTAACAACCATCTGATTATGAAATTTGGATATATCAATTGCATGATAATACTTGCTGGTACAAATAACTTCGACTGAAATATCTTTTAATATGACAAAATAGGTTATAAAATTGTTGATACCAACATCCATCTTTATTGGCAATTCTTGGTTGGTGATGTAGAAGCTGGGTAGGTAGTTGGTTTCCATGACAAACCCATATAGTTAGTTAGAAGCTGGTTGTGTCTTAGCCTCTCAGGTTATGTTTACTGGATATGTATAGAAATATGTACCATCCCCAATCCTATAAGCAACTGGATATAAGTTTGATAGCCATATCGTTATCACTTACATTATCGGCTTCCACTTAAAAGACACCCTTATTTTTGGGTGTGTTTAGCAAGAATAAAATAGGAATAAAATAAACTATCAAGGGTGGTCTAAAAGGTGGGAATAGTTAATGTGGGAATGAGCCCTTTACTATGTTTGACAAATATCTAGGAGTTTTGACTTTTTCTGTAATTATTGTTCATTTTGTAAATGAATGGTAAAATTACTATATTGCATGGCCTTAACATCAAATAAGTTAATAAACTTACGTGCCTATTAGGTTAAGCCCCTGGCTAACCATTATATATTGATTTTGGAGGAACACAGCCCATTATATTCTCCCTTTAACTACTATCCATAGATCAATTATTTTTGTGATTATTTCCTTGCCAAACTTGGCTTTATAGGTATGTTTGGAATTTGGATTGAAGGAAAATGATACAATGTAAAGAACTATAATATGCTTTCTGTCATATTCTCTTTATAAAACAAATACAAGAACACCATCTTCTTCCTTTTCCTTTATTTCCCATCAATCCAGATATAATTCTAGGTTGAATGTGCACCAAGTTTCTTGAGCTTGCTTAGTACGTAAGGCAAAGATGCCAAGATGGTTTGATGAGTGATCTTACGTTTTTAAGATTCACCATGCATCAGACATACACTCACTTCTTCATCCACATTCTTTTTTCTGACTCATGTTTATTTGTTCCTCTTATATCCTTATATGACTTCAAGTTGACAGGGTAGGCTTCTTGCTCGTGCGCGTGACTTTGCGGCTGGTGCCGAGAAATTTCAGAGAGTTCTGGAATTATGGTATGCCCATAATGTTGAATTGACTGAGATAACTATGAAAATACTTTGGTAATGAATTCGTTGATGCAGCAAATGGTGGCTAACTGTCTAAAACACTAAAATTTATGAGACTTGAATTACTAGTTGAAGAAATGGAATTGGGACTCAGCAGCTATAATTTGTGGTTTAAGTTTTTGTCAAGATCAAATGTCAACACTACTTTTCATTGCATTCAGTAGAATATATGTTATTAACCATAGCTTCTATATGTTTGGTTACATTCCCATGGCAAATTGTTGCTGCAACTACTTATATATGGCTTGATCATTGGCGGGTTAAGAATCTCTGTCAGTCGTACTGTTCTAGATTACATAGTCAATCCATGATCAACTGCACAGTCCATTGTAACTACACCAATGTAATTTTCATTTATAGATTGTTAATTGTATATTTTTTCAACATCCTTGTATTTTGTAGTGATTTTTGTAATTTTGGCAAGCAGTTCAGATGACTGGGATGCATTCCTCAATTATTTGGGCTGTCTGCTGGAAGATGACATAAACTGGTCCAAAGCAAGTGTAACGGATCAAATCAAACTGTCAAATTCTGTATGATTTCCAAAATTGCAAGTTGTCTACTTTAACTGAAGAAGTGGTATGTGTTTAATGGGTTTCCAGAAGATTGCTTCATTTTTTTACAAGTGGCTCATTATTGTCTTCAAGTGAATTTTTACTTGTTTGGGCATGCCATATGTGCAGTTCAATTTCCGTCTATCAACTGCATTATCTTTTGTACAAAACCTACAAATGAAGGGCTATAATGATTGTGTTCGGTGTCCCTATTTGGCAACTATTGAAATCGAAAGGCGGCGACGCTTGAATGGAAAAGCTGATGATTTCAAACTAATGGAGGTTTTATTGAATTATTTCAATAGGTGCCTGCTGATAATTATGTGGACTTTCTTATATGTATTTCTGGTTCTCTGACTATGCTAATCCATACTGTGATTTAAATAATCTACGTGGTTAATTGATTTTATTTATTTATTTATTCTATATTGCAGGTTTGGCCACTTGTCTTGCTTCACGTCTGATGTTGAAAGTTCTCTCCATATTTTAACCAGTGATGAAAGAAACGAACTATTAGAAGCATTTGGAAAGTCTTCAGAATCTTCATCAACAATCTCAACAAAGGCAATTGGTTCTGCTATAACAATTTTCAAAATTCAGGAATTGTTTGATTGCGCGTCCTGTTTTCCGGTTACAGGTATAAAAAAAACACACTCACCAACCGGTTTCAAAAGTTCTGACTAATCACCTTTGAAACATTTTTGAAGATTTTGCCATTTTCTTTTTATCTGTCTATCAACTTTGTAAGATCTAGAAAATACTCTCTACGAACATTTCGAGCAACACAAGTGAATTTACTCATCTACTCATCCAGTGGTTGCCAGGCTTAAGAAAGTTGTACTTTTATTACTCCAGAAATTCTGTTTTTCAAACTTTAAGTCTTTAAGTGCAATCTGAGTGAGTATAAGGTACAATTTATGTGCCTTATTTTCTATTTATTTTCATGTTCTGATGTCCATATATCCAGATTCTGAAAGTGGCCTATGTTTATTTAAGATATCAGAATTTATTTGGATTTGGTAGTTTAAAAACCATGTTCTTTTGATAGTGTCGAATCTGAAATTGTTGCAACAAGATCCAATGCTGATGATTGCTGTGTATGTTGTGATTTTTCACTTGCTTCTTCTGTCCCCATAGTTATGTTAACTTGCTCTTTTTATTGGTCAACAAGAAATCTTTTTCCGATGTTTGATATATCAGAAAGTTGGCATTTCTTTTTTCTTTTAGACATGAAATGCGTGTTTTTAACTTTTTCCTCATCAATATGGTATATTGTAGACAAGCTATCTGAAGGGCATGTTGTTCTGTGCACTAATTTTGATTTCCTTGTTTGTTGTTGGTGTTGGATCCATCATGTATGTTTTATATATTTGACTTGCTCTTATATTTCTTTTTCCCAGATCTTGAAACCATTGCAATGAAAATGGTGGATATGTATTGTAAGAGCCTTTACCTTTCTAGGGAACTGGATCCTCAAGAAAATATGCACGGTGAAGAGCTTCTATCCACGGTCTGCAATGTTCTTGTACATGTGAGTTCTCTCATGGGAACTTCTGATGAAAATTGATGTGCATATTTAATTTATGAATTGCAAATATTTATTTTAGCAGCACCTAGTACAGCTAAGAATGATTTATTACCCCGAGTATGTAATCATACTATAATCATTCCACTTCACTTTCACCTATACTGGCTTGATATATTTGCATTCCTTCTTTCTCTCGCATGTTGCTTTACAATCTGAGAAAGTTTGATTTTGGGCAACAATTAATTCATATGCTTGCCCGAAATACATGGAGAAGACTTGAATATGTACATGACATGGACTCTCTAGTAAAAATATAAAATTACATACCTATAAATAATCACGCAAGCTCATTCTGATAAGGATGCCACAGAATTGAATATGGTGATATGTGATAAGAAAAGTAAGATTGCCGCAAAAATGTTTTTGTAATAGTTAATAGACTTATTAGGATTGTGGAGAGCATGAGAATTAGAGGCAGGGGAAATTTTTGGTGAGTATTTTTTCACTTTGTTGTGTTACTAGAGCTTATTGAAAATGTATAGTTTGCTCATCATAATTTTCCTTTCTTTGCAGTTATTTTGGCGTACCAGGTGCTTGAGCTACTTGCTAGTGGCAATTCTCGTGTTGGAGTTTGGTTCGAATATCAGAAGGTGAGTTGTTGAGTCCCTGTCCTTGATAATAACTTATCTAGATTATTGATTGATATCTAAGTATTTTCTCTGTCATTCAAATGCAATTTTCAACTCGAAAGGACACAATTTTGCAAGTATATTTAGAACTAAACATCTATCTAACTGCCATAGCCCATTCATAGACATTTCTCTCCAATGGAGAACCCTGAGCTCAGGCCCATGTTATGTGGACCAAAGCTGTGTAGTCTTCTATTAGGGTAGTCATGGTCTTTTGCATCAGCCTTATTCCTTTCAAGTTTTTTGTCACTTGATTGCCCTGGTTTGAGTTAAATCAGACATTATTTATTCCTGTTTTGTCTTCCAAACCTTTTTTACAACTAAGATCTGTCGGAAGCATCAACAAGATATGCTTCATGCTTAATATCACGCTTTATGAGTAATATTCTATATTTTTCTTCCTTGTCCCATGTTGCTAACTTTACTTTGTCCATCATTTCATTGTGACAGGTATGTCTGGCAATATAAGATCCTTTTGTTGCATCTGTATTCTCACTTCGGGGCTCTTCCGCTATCTTATGAATGGTAAAGTTCAATTTTTGTTTTGGTTTGAGATCCTTTCGTTTCACAAGGCAAATTAATGCAACTCCATCACTTCCTTTTGCTAAAATTTACAAATGTAATCTGTTTAAGGTATGGCACACTCGATGTGAAGAATATCCTGCTGGAGACAGTCTCCCATCACATCCTACCTCAGATGTTAAGATCACCCCTTTGGTCGGAAACTGCTGATCTATTGAAAGAGTATATCAAGTTCATGGATGATTACTTCAATGAGGCTGCTGATCTTACCTTTCTTGCCTATCGCCATCGCAATTATTCAAAAGTATGCGGCACTTTCTTCGCTTGTCTCAGAATCTTTATGGTTGATGAAATATACTGTTCTTTGGTAAAAATTCCTATACCAGTTTATTAGATTGTGGTTCTCACTACCATACTAAGATCATCATTTTTATACTTGAGATTGTGTGGCCATGGATGTCCTTGCAAATTTTTCCCATGAAGATTATTCTGGTACTGTTACCTTGTGCTGCATTTTAGAATGATGGTTTCAGTCTTTTGCACCATGTGTTTTTTTTATAAGCCTGTTTTTCATAGAACTCATTTTATATTACGTCAAGTCAATTAGCTTAATTTTTGTGACTGTTTGTTGTGAAGTTTTTCATGTTTGGTTTGAATTGACTCTTTTATGGTATGTCAATAATCATTGTCCAGGTAATTGAATTTGTCCAATTTAAAGAGCGCTTGCAACATTCATATCAATATTTAATGGCCAGAATGGATGCTTCCATTCTACAGATGAAGCAGAAAACGGATAAACTTGAAGATGTAGAGGTGAAATGTCTTGTGTACAACAGATATTCTGCTGATGATCTGACTGCCTTAATGTACCAATTTTATCTCATTTCTTTCTGCAGTTCATTTTGGAAAATGTCAAACATGGTTTGCAATTTCTTGAACTGTCAAATGAGGCAGAACTGAAACTATTGGCATTCAATGAAGATTTTCAGACAAGGCCTTGGTGGTCCCCAACATCCAGTATAAATTACCTTTTAGGTCAGTCTGGCTACTTTGCATTTGCTGAAACGTTTTACAGATTATCCCTAGAGTTTCTTTTATTCTGCTCCTCATTTGTGTTGATATGAGCTGATGTTTCTTTTTTAAGAAAATATTAACTTTAAATAATTCTAATCCTTGTTTTATATCAACATTAAGCTAATATGACTGAATTACTTGTAGTGGACTTCACTGTCACTTACTGTTCATAATTACTTATTCTCAGAGACATTTGAAGAAGGTACAGCCCATCGCAGAGAACAAAAGGTATGGCGTTTTCTGCTATTGTTAGTAAGCCAAGAGGAAATTCTTTCCATTTTGCACATGTTGTACTATTTGTTATGAAGTTTCCTTTAACAAAGTATTGGCAAGCTACCATGTCTTACTATTTGTATCACTTTGTTGAGCATATTCTTGCCTGTTCTTATTGTCTCTCAAAGAATTTCTTTATCTACCATCACTTTCTTTATATACTGTTAAAAATCTTGACTTTGGTTTATGTATACAATTACAACAACAATTGTTTACAATTAAAACAAATGTTGGTTGGATCAATCTGTATTCTGAGAAAATCTAGCAGTCTTTAGTTTCATAGTACAGATTGAGTCCATTTCTGTTCATTACTCTTCATTGATTAACAACTGGATCAGGATTGTTGCCTGAATGAAATGCTTCATCATTTTGGAAACAAGTGTATTGTTTGATTAGGTTTCCTCCCTTTTAACCAAGCTGGTAATGTTTTTTTGCTTCCCTCTTTTCCCATATCAGCACCAGGTAGACATGAGGGAATGTGTCGCTAGGAAGGCAATTGAGTGGAAGTCTCTTCTTCCCCGTCTGGTGTATCTGTCCATACAGGTTGCATCATCCTTCCTGAAAGAGAATATTGAGCTCAATGGATCTGTATCTGATATTGATTACACTAGTGAATTCAAGTGTCTGCTTGAAAGATACGCAAGAAATCTTGGTCTTTCTTTTGAAGATGCAACAGAAGCAATTGTTGGAATTTCAGAGGGGAAGAAATCTTTCAAGGTACAATCTTGAGTAGCTTTTTATTGTTATCATTCATCTTTTTTTTTAGTCTTTCTTAGGTCTTCCTACTAGATTAACCTTGATTTTCTAACTACACACTCTTTTGCAGGAGTACGATTTGGAAATGGTCCATTTGATAAACTTCGCTGTTTTTGTGAATGCATTTAACTTATGCACCCATCATCTAGAACCTGGAGTCGGGCACCAACAAAGTTCGTGGCACATCGTCAATAGCCTGGTTGAGAAATGCATCAGTGAAGAGCTCATGCATGCGCAGCCAATATTTACAAGTCCTGGAAATAACCTTCCAATTTTAGTGGATCTTGTAACTGAATCCATATCTTGGCACATTCTTGTGATCCAGTCCTGCCTAAGATCAATGATTCCATCAGGGAAGAAGAAGAAGAAACCCAGTGCAACAGATCAGTTGAACTTGCCTCAATTGCAACCTGTGCATGCTTCAATCCAATGTTTAACCAATTCGATACAAGATGTTCAAACTTGGTTAGAAGGTCAGGTCAACAAACCAGAGGACGAGAGTTTGGATACTCTGTTATCGCATCTACAGAGCGGTGACACTGAACAAGGACCTTATCAAATTTGCCGTATTCTTGAAGAAACTGCCACAGAGAGCAACCCTGAACTAGGTGAGAGAATATCCGGAGCTCTCCAATGCTGGAACTCAGCTAATGTGATTAGAAAATTGGTTGCGGCACAACATAGGTCAGTGACCGAGTTTCATTGCATGTGTGCATCAAAACTGAGGTTGTTGGAGTCGTTTAAGCAGTTGATTTAAGTCACTCAGGGAGTTAAAGAGTTTGCTAAAAAGATCTTGAACTGGTGCTTTGAAATTTCTGTCCAGATCTTTCACCTGTGTATCCATAGAAAAAATTTTGTAACATGGCATTTTAATTTTTCCCTTTTGTTTGATTGCTTGATTAGTGCTCTTTAGTTTATTGAGCGGATTGCCTTCCCAGTTGTGAAGGAAGTGCTCTCTGTACACAATAATAGTTGATTTCTTGAGTTGCAATCCTAACTATCTTTGTTCGTTGACATTAATGTGCTCAACGGACTCATTGTCTGCCTGCCTAGTTCTTGATTTTTAAATTACTCAGAGAAATATTTATCTTTTTTCTATCTTTTTTTTTTTCATTTGAATGTTTTGTTCCCGTTTTATTTTTCCCATGTTTTATTTTAATTCTTTAAGAATTTCATATGAGATGACATTACTTTATCATTAAATTTATGAAGAAAATCTTGCTGTCGTATTGAAAAATCAGGAAGTATTCAAAAATTTTTATGGTATGTATGGCAGCCATATGCAAATCTTTCTAAAACTTTTTCAAAGTTCGACGATTTTGAAATTTTGATTAACTCCTACATTGAAGGCTTGTGTTAAGTATCTCATTATTTATTTATTATATTATAAAGTAATATGTTCCTATTTTTAAAAATCTTATCATAATTAAATTATATTTTTTGTTTTTCAGGATCGGAAATCTATCATATATTTATAACTGTTAGAGTAACATACATCTATGTATGACGTATAAGTATACTTTGTATACTTCTGTTCATACAAACTCATCTATCTATTTATTGGGATGCTACTCTAATGAGATTAATGCTTCTTCTCTCATATTATCTTACAGTAACTAATATGTCTAAAGCTTACACATGCACTATATATATATATATATATATATATATTAATGGTGCACTAATCACTAACAATAAAAACATGTGTAAGTTCTCTTTCATAACAAAACTATATATATATATATTCTAAATCTTGCTCTCTAAAGTCTAAAGTAATTCAAACATAGACAATAAAATTAAAAAAATTACAAAAATATAAATATAAATATAATATAAAGTTTTTAAAAACTTTTTCGAAACAAACAAGCGCCTTAGGTTTTTTTGTTTCAGGCACACACACACACACACATATATATATATATATATATATATATATATATATATACTTCTCATCTTTCACGTCTTTCCATTAGTTTTATTTAGGGAAAAAAATTCTTTCTTGACAGTTGATAATTTCAAAACTTCAAAAGCATTACTGAGAGTTTTGCATATCTCGAGACACCCTTCGCTTTATTGTTTCACTTCCTTTTTACCCTGCGTTATGAAATTCCATCATTGCCCTTAAAGCGCTTTTTGCATACATCATTCTTTGCATTCGCTTTTGCGTATCTTCATTCTTAAGCATGAGAGCTCGTTTTTAAGCAGGAGAACTCGTTTCTTAAACAGGGAGTTCGTTTCTTAAGCAGAGAGCTCGTTTCTTTAAACAAAAATATCGTTCTTAAAGCAAAAACTCGTTTAACTTAGCGAAACCTCGTTTTTAAACATGAAACTCATTTTTAAACAAAAACATTAATATTTAAGCAGGAAAAACAAATATTTACGTGATAAATTAATCCTTGATATAAAAAAACCAATTAATCTTGGTCACTCAGTACATATTTAAATAGAAATAACGATATTTAAGCACTTTTTAAGCATAAGCGCAATATATTAAGCGAAACATCGATAGTTAAACAAAGACAAACAAGCGTATAAAGCAGAGCTCGTTTCTTAAGCAGAGAGCTTTATTTCTTAAACATATACTCTCATTTTTAAAGCGAAACCTCGTTGAATAGGGACGTTGGTATCTTATCGTCGTCGATCTCGCTAGACAGCTGAGTCTTTGAGCTCAGGATCGGCGGCGATCTCGAAGGTAGCTCGCTCGTGTGGGAGTCTTAAAGGAGAAATCTTTGTCGGCGTTGGCGATTCGGTTGGCGACCTTCCTCGGCGGTCGGAGTGGTGAGGTCTTCGATGGTGACGTCGGATAAGACGGCCTGAACTTGAACGGAACCATTCTCGATTGCGGAGGCGCAGACATGGATATGCAATAGGGTTAGGGTTAGGGATCATTCGGGGTTTGGATCCATGGTGCCTAAGTTGGTGACGAGGGAGCGGAGGGAGGAAGCGGCGCCGATGAGGGTTCGATCTCGCAGTCTTTGTCTTCGTCTTCATCGTGCTTCCCACGTCAGTGGGACCTCATCTCTTTCATCTTCTTCGTCGTCGACCTGGGGAAGACCACGACGCTCCTCAGTCGTCGTCGAAGGCATCGAAAGGTTGCACCTTTTTCTGCAGCGAGATCGAGATCTAGATCGAAGTGAAGATCAAATTCTAGGGGTTGAAATCCCATTTTTATGCTGACGTGGTCGTGATTGTGAGTCGCATGCTTTGTCTCATCTGGCCCAAATTTCAGCTAATAAAGAGATTTTGGGGGTGATAAATACACCCCAAAAAAATCATTTCTTAAACGAGGATCTCATGTTTTTAAAGCGAAACCTCATTTCTTAAGCAGAAAACTCATTTCTTAAAGCAGAGAACTCATTTTTAAACAAAAAAACTCGTTTCTTAAGCAGAGAACTCATTTTTTTAAACAAAAAACTCATTTTTAAATAGAAAACTCATTTTTAAACAGAAACTCATTTTTTAAAGCGAATATCATACCTCATATTATAAATAGAAGCCTCGTTTTTAAATAGAAACTCATTACACTGACGGGGCATTATAGTCAAACCTGTCACACTTGCCACAACTTCCGCACGAGGACAATTTAGTCCATAAAATTCCAAATTAACTCTATCAATCACTGTTAGATGTTTGGGGGCTTTAAAAAATCATTGTATTCAAAAAGGAGTTTTTATGAATAGCCAAATTTAAGGGGAGCATCTGTGCATATTGCAAATTTTGAGGGTGTTTTTAGCAATTTTCACTTTTATTTATTATGCATATATATATATATATATATACACATAATCTTTTGGAAGCAATGAACATTATTCACCAGAATGAAATTGCAATTTCCTTTTCAAGTACTTTCCAACCCTACCCTTGCTTAAGTGATACTAACTGTGATAGACATATCTTGTTCCAACAACCAAACTGTTAAGATCTCAGCCTAGACCAACACCCCCATCATCTTCAAGTGACACATCCTTAATAAACATACAGTGAGTTAACAGTTGATTAATATATAACCAATCCAGCATAATCATCAAGCCAGCAATAACTCCTTTCTTGTTTAGCTAAACAACCTCAATTCCATCCCCTAATATATACTCCAATTACATATGACTTCACAACAAAGCCTCAACTGTTCTAGTCCCATCATCCACCTAATAAATTTCCCATTCTGACTTTCATTTGGTCCTCTTTGTCTTCTCTTTCTTTTATTATTATTATTATATAGTAATAAATAATATATGCACTCTAAACACACATCTTTATCAATATACCTGAACATGCAAAAGAAGCCAAGAGCTTGAGGAAAAAATCAACAGAAGTCAGCAAAATCTGGTATTTATAATCTCAACAGTAAAGATCATGACTAGAGAAAGTCGACTTTTTCTCATTGTGAAATGGATATTTAAAAACTCCAGAAGTTCATAGTAGAGAATTCATGTACTGCTGACAATGCAAGGATTAGTTAGGACCGACCACCTAATTCAACTCAGAAACTAAAACAAAGTCATGGTACTTTATGTAGGGAGTAGGTGTCAACTATTTGAGCATTGTTTATGTTCAGTTTCAAACACAATTCCAGTTTATCAAAGTAGCAGTTGTTGAAAAGAAACCAGAAATCTCTGCAAGTTTAGTTGGATTGAATTTTGGTTTCACCCTCTTTGCCAAGAAATTCTACCTTACTTTTCTTTTTCATGACACTAATTCATCAAAGTTGGCTCAAACTGTATCATTGATGATAAACCTATTGTGACAACCGCTATTTCAATCTTCGATCAATTTACCAAAACACATGAATAAAATTCAAAAATACTAGATAACAGATATGA
>NC_052477.1:28681044-28747704 GCF_009730915.1 Dioscorea cayenensis subsp. rotundata
TAAATGAAAATTTTGATAGTTATCATCTTATTTGTATGCAAGTTAAACTCGTAACATTGAGCTTGTGAAGATTGGTTATCACTTATCAGAGTGGTGAGGAGAATGTATAGAAAAGAATGGTAAGATGGGTCATGTTTTAGAGGTAAATTATGAAATAATTCTGAAATTTAGGCATTCAATATATATATATTATAGAGATTTAAAATGTCTATACTTTTAATCTCTGGGAAAGTTTATCATGAATATTGTACCATGGTCAATCTGGTTACAACAACACTACAGTTTTCAATATGTACCACTCTGAGAGATGTATATCAATAAATAAATAAATTTATACAAAATAATCATAAAGTTATGAAACTTAATTATATCATTGGTCCTCAGAAAAAAAAATAATAATAATGACGCATGTCAGATTGTTTAGATCACAAACATGAAATACCCTGGTTCTAGAACCAGGCAATATAAACTCTTGGTAAAAGACATTCCAATGATCTGGAGAAACTCATCTAATCACAAAGAGCTTCTTCAAGAGAAATCCAGTAAAGAAAGATACATGGAACCTCGGCAGACTACATTTGCAAATCTAATCATACCCTGAAATAAGTTCATACAAAATCCTACAATCTGCTGCAAAATTTTCTCACTAAAATCAACACCAGCTGAAACCAAGCAAATAGATTGAAACACAAGCACTCAAAGCCACACTCCACCATATTACCAGAACCCTCTGAAGAGAAGAAAACGACGATCTAATAGCAACTTGGAACCTGCATTCACCGACAGATGGGTCGACAGTGGTAATTAACCCCAGGCCACCAAAATCACAGCTATCTCCACTTTGATCATGCTGCTGATAGTAGTTGTTGAATGCATAGGAGACATTCCCTGGCCAGCTGATGCCGAAACAAGATCCACCGGGAGAGAGAGCAGTGCAGTCCCCATGGGAACAAGCATTGGAAAAACTTGCAGAGACATTAGACAAGTCTTTGTTGTTGTTAACCACACACCATTTAGAAGCAAGATAGTCCACATTCCGAGCATTCACTAAGTTCTTTGAACCTTGCCCCAGGTCTACATTATACTTTGCTTGACCATCGAAAGTGAAGATACCCCAGTGCCTCTCAAAATTTCCGGAGGTTATGCTCCTTTGATCCTCATCCAGTAAACTGAAGAGATAGGTTTCTGCAGGAGGCTTTTTGGGTCTGAGTGGGGTTCCAGCATTGCTTTGCAAATGATCGATAAGGCCCTTCATGAAGGTCTGGGCAACTGATGGGGTCGCATTCAGTGCGCCATCAGTAGGCCACCCAATTCTTCCAACTATGACATCCATATCGCCGAACCCAGCCTTAGACAAAGATGAAATCAATGTATCCATGTTTGCATCGAAGCTGTTTTTGTACTTGAGATGTCCATCTTTTACTGCATGTGCTTTCGTCTGGAAGAGAACAAAGTCCATAGAGAGGTTCTTGTTCTTCTGAAGGCTCAAGAAAGGATTGATGTCAACTACAAAGGGTGAACCATTCTTGTCGAGAAAAGAAAGGAGATCAGTCATTGTCTTGTTGAGATCAGGCCTGAAGTGTCCCTCCGACGGGAAGTTAGAATCAGACTGGTACACATCGGAACTGCAAGGAACAATAATTTTCATCTTGCTAGATAACTTTGCAGCTGTTAATGCTAGGTGAACATTGGTCGCTGCACCAACCACAAAGGACTGGAATTGTTGACCGTAGCTGAGGAGGAAAGGCTCATCACCAACAGCAATATATCTGGGAAAACAAGTTGTTATCAAGTATGAGTAGAGCTTTCCTATTAGATGATCATGATCAGGATGCTTGAATGAGGGTACTAGATTATAAGCTCTCAAGAAAATGCTTAACTTAAAATGTCAAGGCTTGGTAGATCTGTAACTCTCAGATCAAGAATGCAGTTTGCAGCAACTGATGAGTTCAATTGTTTATAATAAACCAGATATGCTAAAAATCCTGGTAAGCTTTTGGATCATAGTATAACAGTCTGCAAGAGATAATATGAAAATCTAAGTCTTTATGTGGCCTATATAGTGCCAAATCAGTCAATGCTTGTGGATCAAGACATATCACAAAGGTGGTGATTGTTTTGTGGTGACCAGCATTGGTCACTACAAAAATATGGTAGATTTGATGAACTGGATAAGGTGTTCATTGATGCACAGATTGGCAGAACAATATAAATGGAATCCTTGTTCTACAAGTATACCACTAAAAATTTACATGGTAAATTTATTTTTCTTTCGGTTAAACATCAAGACAACAAAATATTTCTCAAAACTACTTCCAGAGTTTCAAGCAACTTACAAAAAACACACAGAAATAAAATGACATAGATATTAAAAAGGCCATTCTAATAACACACTGGACTATATTAACCTTAAACAAGGATCCCCTTCATAAGCAAAACTGTTAAGACATTAACTGTCATATGACTTATCAACATGCTCTCTCATAAGAAACTACATAAACATAGTTTTCTAGATTTCCAACCAGAAATTAGTTTACTAATTGCCCAAGTTTGAGAATTCTATAATTCATAAGAAATTTATCACAACAACTACATGCTCTCACATAAGAAACTACATAAAACATAGTTTCCCAGATTTGCAACCAGAAATTAGTTTACTAATGCTCAAGTTTGAAAATTCCATGATTCATAAGAAATTTATCACAAAACTGCAAGACAGAACACAGAAGATACAGTATCACCAAAAATAATTTAGCCTACACAGTGCAACAAGCCAACAAAGAGAACAACTTCAACCCTTAACATCAACTATGAATCCTAATGCAGCACATTACCATCAAAGCAAAGATTCTAGGAAGAGATCAACACCATCACTGGAAATTCATTAGGTGCATTGCATGGAATATACAAACTAAACAACTACAAACAATACAGTAAGCAAGCAGGTCATATCAAATAACTTTCAATCTGTTTCTCTAAGAGCATCAAAGCAAGCCATAAGAACTTCACCACAAGTCACCAACTCAGTCAACATAAAAGAAATTCAATCCCCATAAACTACAAGCATAGAGTGGTAAAAAATGTCACTTTTCTTCCATTTATCATTTTCTTCATTTAACCAAACACAGTTATACAAATGAGAAAAAAAAAGTTCAAAATTTTTTTTTTCTTTCTATTTTCCTCTATTTTCCCTCAAATCTCAAAACACACTAAATTAGATTCAATTAAAAACCTAATTTTTCACAAATCTCCATTAAAAGTTAGAGAAACAATGAGGAAACTTACTCGATTCGAACCCCGCCGCCAGTGGCTGGGATGTAGCGGGTGATGTTGTCATGAACCCAGCTCTGGGCGGCCTTCTTCGAGGAGCTAAGGGACTTGAGCATCTCGTTAGGGATTCCGACCACGACGCCAATCCCCGTCCCGGAGAGGCTCTCCAAGACGTCGGAGTTAGCGTCGGAGAGCTTCACTCTGCCAATGTTGTTGGTTCGGAGAAGGCTCTGCACGACCTTCGACGGCGGCAAAGGGTGTGAAGAAAAGGTCCCCCAGTTCACCCCCACAGCGGAGACGAAGTGTAGGCATGGCTGATGGAGTGCGAGGACGAGGAGAACGGCGATCACCGGCCGGTGATCGAAGCGCATTGTCACGGAGCCAACGAGGGATAGTGGGAGTGAACGGAGTGCTATTCGCGAATAAGCCCTCGCCTCGGAGACAAAATTATGTGTAAGTCCCTGAGATATTGTCAAAAATTTTTCTTTAAGTCCCTTTTGTTTTTTACGTATAATTTACGTATAAGTTTAATTATGTATATATATATATACACAAACGTGTCTTAGATAAGGTATTAAAATGATTTCAAAATTTTCCAGGGGTGTAAATGATAATACACGAAACAAGACAACGGTCATGTTCTCAGCCAGCGTCCATGGCCGCTTCAAAGAGCTGCTGCTGCTGCTCTCGTGGCGAGCTCTGAGAATCCCACGCGCCACCTCCATCCAAAACCAAGCTCTCCACTTTTCCAACACTCCATGCAAATCCTCACAATCCCCTGCTTCTCTCTTCCTTTGGATCCATGACACTGTTTCTCTGCTCCTCAAATGCCTTCCCTTTCCTCTCTCTTCACTCTGACTCTGAGAGAAGCTTTACTAGCAGAACATTGAGGAATGTCTCTCTTTTTTCCATGGCTCCCCACCAACCTTTCTCTGGTTTGGTTTTTGAGCCATTTGAGGAGCTAAAGCATGAGCTTTTCCTCATTCCATCTATGCCTGACCAATCCATTGCTCGCCAGCGTTTTTCTGATGATTGTGAAGCTGCTCTCAATCAACAGATTAAGTTTGTCTTTGTTCTGTGTTTAAGTTTGCTTTTCAATCTTTTTCTTGCTCAATTAATCTTGTTGGTTTCATGGCAGTGTTGAGTATAATGTTTCTTATGCTTATCATGCAATGTTTGCCTACTTTGATCGAGATAATGTGGCTTTGAGGGGGTTTGCAAAGTAAGCCATTGATTAACTCTGATAACTTTGTTTTTTGTTGATTTTGGTTTCAATTATGTGGTTTTTTGACACCATTTGGTTCAGGTTTTTCAAAGAATCTAGTGAAGCAGAGCGTGAACATGCTGAAAAACTTATTGAGTATCAGGTATTTGTTGTAATGCATTGGCATTTATGATTTGTTTGAGTTAATATGATTTCAGTTTTAAACACTGTTTGATCTCTTGTGTGTTTACTAGAATAAGCGTGGCGGTAGAGTCAATCTGAATTCTATACTGATGCCTCTGAGTGAATTCAATCACTACGAAAAAGGCGATGCCTTGAATGGTACCATTCGAGTTAATTTCATGCCTTGATTGATGTCATTTTGATCCATTTATAATGTTGGTGAATGTTATTTTCTTGTATATGTATTAATAGAGTCCATGCTATTGGAAAACACTCTTCGATCATACTATATATATATGAATCACTTCCTCTGTTCTGTTTTTCATACAAATTTCTTTTTCAGGTTCCAATGCTGCATATCTTCTTTTTGTCTGATGTTTCTGCTTATCATTTATGCCAGTTATGATCATCTTTCCTGTTTTACTGATTAAACCTGCTACATGTCATGGATGAATCATTGTTCTTTAACATTCTACATGAGTGAACTTATGAGTAATGTTGAATGCTAGTTTTCGGTTGATAGAGAACTCAATCTATTACTCATGCAAGATAAGTAAATAGTCACCAATTTGCTATCACTTCCATTTTTCTGTTTTCCTACAAGATTTCTCTTGTTCTTGTTCAATGCTATAATACTTCTTTAGACCGTATTTTATTGGTTATCATTTACAGCAGTTATCATTGTCCTTTAATGTCTGTAAAATGTGATTTTTGGTTTCTTCTTTCAGCGATGGAACTTGCATTATCACTCGAGAAGTTAACCAATGAGAAGCTTCTTAATTTACATGATGTATGCTGTTGATTCTTCATTTTCGTATTTATTTGCTCGATTTTGTTCTTTACTTGATGATGCACATATATGAATGACCAGATAGCTGTAAAGTGCAACGACGTTCACATGAAGAATTATATTGAGAATGAATTTTTAGGAGAACAGGTGAAGACTCATCACAACTACATTTCTGATTGAAAAGCATTTAGAAACTATAGCATTGACAGTAAAATACTAAAAACAGATAACAAACTTAAAGTTTGATGCATTTAGTATGTTTATCATAACAAATGTTGATATGTTACATGTCTCACAGCATGTTGATTAATATATATGTAATTCAGGTCGAGGCGATAAAGAAGATATCTGAGTACATTGCACAACTAAGACTGGTGGGGAATGGGCATGGTAAAACTATATCAAAGTTGTCTTTTGAATCTTATTTTTTTTTTCAATATTAGAATGATGTTTGTATCTTAATTGAATTATTTTGCTTTAATTTGCAGGAGTTTGGCACTTTGATCAGATGCTTCTCAATGGATGAATAGAGTACTAGTCTTTTATGTGCTGCTTTCAGTGAACTCAATGTTAGCAGTGATATCATATGTATGCATGTATTAATGGAACTCTTTCTTATGAATTTTCTTAAATGAAAGTTTTTTTTTTGTTTAATTAAGAATTATAAAATTTTGAACAATTTTGATCGGTTTGTTATTTTATATTAAAACATCAAATCATTTGCTTCTATTTAAATGCTACAGTTGATGGAAGTTCAATCAATATATTTGAACTTAATAATTAATTTATTTGTAATTTAACAAAAAAATTTATTTGTTAAAAAACCACACAGACCTATATTTTCTCACATAAAAAAAAAAAATTAAGTAATCTGGGTTTCAATTAATATTCAGTACTATTTTATATTTTTAATTAGCATGAACCATTTTTATAAAAATAATAAAAAAAAATTAAAAGTACTTTTGGTTTTAATTAATATTTAATGTTTTTTTCTTCCTTTCTTTCTTGAATTTCTTATTTTTATTCTTCTTCTTTTTGCCAACAAAGCGAAAATTCGGCAAAGCTTTGAATCAAGGCTTCACGAAACCTCTCTCTCTCTCTCTCTCTCTCTCTCTCTCTCTCTCATGGCGATCTGGTACCCTAACGGGCTTCTACTCACCATCCTCGTGTCTTTCCTCCTCCGTGTGGCCTCTAACGATGAAGGCTTCGACGTTCGTCAGCACCTATCCACCGCCACAAGGTCTCTCTCTCGCTCTCTCCCACTCCTTTTGGTTTTTCCCTGTTTTGTCTATGCACACAGTTCGCTTCCAATTCCGTTGAGAAATCCAGGTCTCCGAGCTTTTTTTTATTGTAGTTCTGTCGGTGAGGTTGTGAGGAATCTGAAAATAAATATCAAAAAACAAAATTTGCGAAATTTTACTTGCTATTAAAGCCATATATAATGCAAGTTTGTAATTTTGCATCTACATTGCTGGTTAAGTGAATCCTTCTAAAAAAAAAAAGATTTGTTTTCCCTTAAAGCCTGTTGTGGATTTTTGTGCTTGGATAATGATGTTGTTGGGTTTTTTTTTGGGGGTAGAGCTAACTGTGATTTTTGGGTTTATATTTCGTTAATAAGTTGGTGTAATTTACTGTAACACAGCTATGGTGCGGCAAAGAGTGTGAATTTGGGTGTTCATGGATCAGCTGGGATCCCCTAATGGATGCAGTGCTATCCATTTAAATCTCGTGGTAATTCTTTTTTATCTTTTATATTAGACTTCTGGTTCTTTTGTTGTCCTTAAAACTAATTTGTTATAACATGTTGAGTGGCATGTCTATAACATGTTGTGCTTTTCTTTGCTCGCCTCTATATGTGTTGAAGCTTTGCTTGTGTGTTTTTTGAAGCTTAGAGTTGTTTTTATCTGGTTGAAAATGTCAAAGATGTGTTTTTTTGGACCTTCTACTCTGCTATCTCTTGTGTGCCAGTGGTAGCTGAGTTATTCGTTATCTATTAGCGTTGTGTTCTTTCAGATTAGGATGATGTGGTTCACAATGTATTCCCTACTTTGGATAACATGTCATTTTGTGCATGAACTATTTTAATCTTATTATTCATGTATGAAACAACATGAAACCACCATTAGTTTATTCTCTTTTAGATTTCTTATGAATGGTTTAATCTATGAGTTTTCTGTTTTAAGTGAATCTTGAAATTCGATGTGACAATGCTTCACCTTACTGATTATGGAGAGTAATTTTCTATTGCTTATGTTAATGTGTGATAATAGGCAAGGCATGGAACACGCTCTCCCACCAAAAAGCGCATCAAAGAATTGGATCAGCTGGCTGTTCGTTTGGATGATCTTCTGAGAGAAGCAAAACTGGAAGCAGACAAGGGAAAGTTATCATTGCAGAAAATTCCTGCCTGGTTATCAGGATGGCAATCCCCATGGAAGGGAAGGAAGAAAGGTGGGGAACTTGTAATTAAAGGCGAGGAGGAATTGCATGACATCGGAATAAGAACAAGGGAAATGTTTCCAGAATTGTTTTCTGATGAATATCACCCTGACATATACCCAATAAGGGCAACCCAGGTGACGTATATCTAATTACCATCATTTCCTTTTTATATAAATTACTACTTTTACTAGAGCCTTAAATTCTTACTTTTGTATGATGAACAATATATATTATTGATTTGGAACTATTGATTCATACCAGCCAATATCCCTTGGACATAAGATAAATAGGTCTGGGATATAGGGCATATTACTTTTGGTTGAATTAAATTATAATATGATTAGTTGACCTACCGTTGATATGGCTGCCTGATCCGGTGAATGAATAGCCTGCATACTGCAATGTCTAAGTAACCGGCGCATGGTTCATCTCTGTTTTCCTGCAAAAAAGTATGAGAGGCAAGAAAAGAAATTTGAGGCAACACTAAGGAGCATTCTTCATTGCCCTAAAAGGGAGGTAGAACACACACACACATATATATATATATAACTCTTCGGCAGTCCAAAAAAGACACCTTTACCCTTAGGCATTATCACATCTCGCATATTATTGTGAATCTATTCCCCAATAATTTTTTAATGTTTAGCACTACCTAGCTCTTCATGATTAAAAGTTTAGCATCATTTTGCTGATATGAAGTTCTGGAGAAGAATATGATGGCCAACCTAGGACCATAAGTCCTAAAAACACATCTCTCGTATTATTATGAATTTCTTCCCCAATAGTTTGTTCATGTTTTTACTATAACGTAAGAGGTGGCTCTGAGTTTATATCCAGTCTCTTCTCCTTGTTATTCTTTCATTCCTGCCAACACTTTTGAGATAAATTAAAAACCATATGCACATTTTGTTAAATTTTTTTTAATAAAAGGCAGTTTTGCTTGCTTGTTTAGTTCATTACTATAGTATTAAATTCAGCTGTAGTATTCTGGTGACCCACTCGTGCTCCTGCTTGTATAGGTTCCTCGGGCATCTGCCAGTGCTGTTGCCTTTGGCATCGCTCTATTTTCTGGGAAAGGGAGCCTTGGACCTGGGATGCATCGTGCTTTTTCTGTGATTAGTGAAAGCCGTGCAAGTGATATTTGGCTCCGATTCCATGATACTTGTGAAACGTACAAGGTAAGGAACCTCTTTTTCTTCTTTTTCAATGCAATGGATCAGATAGCACATTTATATAGAAAAATAAATGGAATTCTATTGTCTTTTATTTTTAATTTTGTCCCAAAGGAAGGCTTTACTTTCCTAAACTGTAACCTCTGCTAATAGTTAATCCATGAACAGTGGCCTTCCTGTGTTTCTTCTCACCTTAGTATCTCATGGTGAGTGATATATTTCTTGGGATTTTGTTCTTATTTTCCTCTATGGCAGCTGAAGAATTAATGGGTTGCTATTTGTCTTCTGTAATTGAAATTGAGACCTCTTTGCTTTTCATTCTTCCAAATTCTCACTCTGTGTTTCTCTTCTTTTTTTAACTTTTCTCCTTCATTCCCTTTATTTGTTGAGAACCATTCTTGCAATCTTTACATCATAAATCATAAGTTACTGCCATCTAAACATTTCCATGAGTGGCTAGTTGGAGGAATGAGTATATCATAGTATCTTCCCCCTTCAAGCCTTCAATGAAGGTCTCCTAAGGTTTGGAACAAAGTAATTAGTTTCCATGAGTTGTATTTATTTCAGGAGTTCAGAAAAAGTCAGGAGCCTGCTGTTGAGAAGCTTAAGGAACCAATTTTAGATGAAATTGCTGTTGCATTGGTCAAACGGTTTCAGTTGAACTTTACAAGGCAGGATATTGCTACACTCTGGTTCCTCTGCAAACAGGTATGTTAATTATTCTGAATAATTAATAAAGGTCTAGATGCTAGCAACTTGTGTGATTTGGTACATGAATCTTTTCTAGTGCAGGAAGCATCTCTGTTGGACATTATTGATCAAGCTTGTGGCCTCTTCACCGCCTCGGAGGTCTGATCTAATAAAACTATGATTATCTTATTGTTTGTTGGCAGGCTGCTTTTTTTTCTTTACCCATTACCAAATTTTTTGAAGATCCATTTGATTAATATTCTGCCTAATTTATTTTGCTTGCAAAATGCCATCATCTTTATACTAGGACAGCTCAACCAGATGTTCTACATGAATCCCAACTTGAATCCAATAAGCCTTACGATTTTCTATGCCGTAAATTTTGGGATGTTGGAAGGATATTACCAGGTTAATTGTAACATGCGCCCAATTATGATTTTGAAATTTCATTGTTCTGGCATTCCATATTCTAACTTTTTGAAAGCATTTCACGATTGCTGTGGGTGTGAGAAATTAAACCTTGCCTTCTGTTTATCATTACATTTAGAAGCTTCATGCAAATTACCTTTTCAGCTGTGACTTATAAATTACTTTCTCAAGCAGTTCAACTATCAGTGATTTGGCAATTTTGTTTTATTTTTATTTATTTATTTATTAACTATGCCTTGAAATTGAGCTAACACTAGCTTGCAGTTATCATTGGCCAGCACCTTTACTTTCTTTCTTATGATAGACTCTTAAAGAATTTAAAAGCGACAACTATTGATTGACCTCTGCAACCTCCTCACATTTTCACCACTACCTTATCTAATTGAGGTCTGCTGTTTAGGTTTCTTTACTTGAGTGGACTGATGACTTGGAAGTATTTCTATTGAAAGGGTATGGTAAATCAATAAATTATCACATGGGAGTACCATTACTCGATGATGTTACTCAGTCAATGGAACAGGCAATTTTGGCCAAGGAAGGTATTGCAATCTCAGTTTTATAAAATCTTATTTCATAAGCATAGCTTTGTGCCTATCTTTGATTTTTGATTCTTAAATACATCCCTTCTCTAGGGTCGCAGTTTTTTGTAGAAAAATCTTTGTTTTTATTGCTCTTCTGATTACCATCAGCTAGCTATATTTATTTGGTGATTGAGAATATGCTGATTGGAAATTTTATGCTGACCAAGATTTTTTATTTGGAACTTAGAAAAGCATAAGCCTGGAACATATGAGAAGGCAAGGCTCCGCTTTGCTCATGCTGAGACAGTTATACCATTTACGTGTCTTCTTGGCCTTTTCCTTGAAGGATCTGGTAAGTTTATATTTATACAAGCACATTTTCCATATACCTATTATTTCATTTATCTTTTTAACTTTTCAATCCAGTAATCTTCATCCTTGAGACATTTCAGTTAATCAACCTTGTAATTTTTGTGTTGTTGTGTGTCTCATAATAATAGAGTTTGAGAAAATGCAAAGGGATGAACCACTTCCACTTCCTCCAAAACCTCCTCAGGATAGAAATTGGAAAGGAAGCATCATAGCACCTTTTTCTGGAAATAATATGTTGGTTCTCTACCATTGTCCCAGCAATGATTCTTCAGTAACTGTTTCATCTGGAGGTTACAAAAGCAAGTACTTTGTCCGAGTTCTGCACAATGAAAGTCCTGTTACTATGTCGGTAAGTTTGAACTAGTAGTAGATGAATCAAACAAAAGCCATTCCAACTTGCCCTAAATTTGTAGAAGTAAATCCATGACAAACATAATCATGTTCATCTTTGGCAGGGCTGCGGCAACACTGATTTCTGCCCGTTCGAGTTGTTCAAGGTATTATTAACTTGGCTTACTTTCAGGCATGAACTTTAGAATAGGACCTTTCTTTTTCAGATACCGATCAATTTCTTGTTGTACTTCATGCAGGAAAAAATTGTGAATCCTCATCTGAAGCATGACTTCAGCTCAATCTGCAGCGCGAAGTTGGAATCACCAAAGCCTCAATCCTTCGTACGCAAGTTATTGAATTTCTTCGGCAATCCATTCTCCTTACAATCAGAATCTAATCCATCAACATTAACAGACAAGGTAGAGCTGTAATCCTGCATGAGTTCTCATAAAAATCATTATGTGTAATTTCTTCGACGATAGACTTGAAGAACAATCTGATCTGTTACAGTGAGCAAGGATACTCCATCTATCTTGCAATTCTTCAGCTCTGATTGACATGCCCCTGGGCATTCAAGAATCACATTTTTGTTTATGTTTTTTTCCCCCACATGACACATGAAAGCTCTTTTTTATTTTATTTTTGGTTGTGTAACAACATGTGTTTCTTAGATTAATGAGGGGCTTTTCTAAGGTAGCCTTTCAATTTGTTGTATGTTGCTAAGCAAGCAACTGTTCTGATGAATGTTTGTCACTTGGTTGTGAATCTTTGATCAATGCCTTGACTTCTTGAATCATATGTAATCTCACTGATTTCTTCTTTAGAAAAGTGATTGTTTTTTTAATGTATAAATTTTACTTTTTTTCCTAGGAATCATGAAAGAATTATAATTACAATTTAATTTTAATTTAAAAAACATTGGGATTGGATGTGCTATTAATACTAAGTGGTAGAGAAAAAAAAATAGTTTTTTTGAAATATACATTATATACAATATATCCCTTATTTATATAATAGAATATACTGTTTTTTTAATTCAATTTTTTATAATTTCAATCTTATTCAGACACTGCACCGCCTCACTAGCCAGAAATTTTTTAAAAATTGGAGCACTAGTTTTTACAATCCTGCCAAACTTCTCTTCATATCACTCAACTAGAAACAAATGAAATCACAAGAACTCACAAGATTAAAAACAATAATCCAAAACACACACACACATCAAGACACTGAACTAGCCATGAACAACAGAATTAATCAAAAGTGAAGCCTCATCTGCCTCTGGAGCACTAGTACCATCTGAAAAATGAAATAAAATCAAACATATATATATATATATACACACACATGCATACATATTTATTAATTTAACCAAATATATATATACCTGAGATAGAGACAGGCAAGTTAGCAATGAGACTATTGAAAATGCTACCACCTTCTTCTTCTTCAACCTTCTCACTATCTCTATCTTCTTTTTCCTCATGAACAACAACCATGTCTTCCTTCTTCTTTCCTTCTTCCTTTGCATCACCTTCTCCTTCTTCTTCTTCTTCTTCTTCCTCTTCTGCAGCACTCCTTGCTAGTGATAGAGATACTAAATTCTCCATCTCATCCACACTGTCCTCCATCTTTTTCTCACAAACAGTAAAGGAACACACACATATATACATACATGTCCTTAATTAAATTGACTAGTTATACTTTGATGATAGAGCCATGAAAGATGTACACGTGTTCCTTTTCTCTTGTCTCTTTGCTTCATTGGAGACTGTAGCCTGTCAACCTGTCACTGGCTCTGATCTCATGACTTCACACATGTACCCATGCATGGAGATTCTAAACAACATCAATATATACATAAATATATATATATTTAATTATTTATATAATCTTTATGAGTACTTGCATGAGTAATAAATATATATATATGATATCCATGCATGTTGTGAGGGTGTGGTTTTCTCTCTCTCTCAACTCTGAGCATAACTTGCATGATTAATAAGAAGGCTAATTAAGCTGAGTTCAAATTTGAATAGATATCATATACTACAACCAACTTTTTGGTGTTGATCATCTTATGATGTGCGTGTCTGTGTGTATGTGTGTGTGTGGATCTCAAACCATTTTGTGGAGGAGATGAAACAATATATAATCATGGCATCATTTGATAAATGAGGGGAATCTCATGCTTTTCTTGCCTTCTTCTTTCTTTTATCATCCTTAATCTCATCTCATCAACACTTCATCTCTCTCTCTCTCTCTCTTCCTTCTTCTTCTTCTTCTTCTTCTTCTTCTTCTTCTTGTCTTGCATTACCATTGATATATATATGCTTTGAAGATGGGAAGGCCTCCATGCTGTGATAAATCTACAGTTAAAAGAGGGCTTTGGACTGCAGAAGAGGATGCAAAGTTGCTTGCTTATACGTCAACTCATGGAACTGGGAACTGGACTTCAGTTCCAAAGAAAGCAGGTTAATGAAATCTTTTTTCATATATATGTTATATGTTTGAAAATTTACTGACAAATTAATTAACTTCAAGTCTAGATTATTTGTTCAAGTTTATGATTAGCAATTTTAATGTGCATGCATGGTGGCATTGTAGGGTTGAAGAGGTGTGGGAAGAGTTGCAGGTTGAGATGGACAAATTACTTGAGGCCAAATCTCAAGCATGAGAGTTTCACTCCACAAGAAGAGGAAATGATTATCACTCTTCATGCAACCATTGGAAGCAGGTTAATTAATTAAAATTAATTAATTAATTAACTCATTTATTAATTGATTTCATTTTTGTGTTCTAATGATCTATATATAATTAATTTTTATACATTGGTTTTATTCTAAGTTCCATTAATAATATAGCTGTTCAAGCAGGTTTCATATGCATGTGCATCAAGCTTGCATGTAATGGTTTTGGACATTGTAAAAAAATAATTATATAAATTTATTTCTATCTTTACAGAAAATTTTACTAATGATGCATAAATTACATATTGGTTTTAATTATTTTCTAGTTTTTTCATCGGTTTGCATGCCCATAATTAACTAGCAGGGAATTAATAAATCAAATTTTGAGAGGTTATCATTTTGGAGGTTGTTTTATGTTTATACTTTATACACACACACACACACACACACACACACACATATATAAAAATATTTTCATTAATGATCTCGAAATTACAAATTGGTAGTAGTTGATTCTAATTTCATCACGGGTGAATGTTCATAGCTTGCATGCAATGACTCAAATTTGTAGAAGATTGTCATTTTGGAGGTTTTGTTTTTCATATAATAATAATAATAATAATAATAATAATAATAATAATAATAATAATAATTTTTCCTCAATTATTATCATTGATTGCATGAGCTTAACTAGCATGAAATAACCCAAATTTGGAAGAGGTTTTTAATATATACATATATACATACATTTTTTTTTATTTTTTTTTGTGATAATAATTTAAGTCATTGGATGATGTTTTTATATCGGACATGCTTGGTGCATGAGATCACTCAAAAAACGAGAAAAATATTTAAGAGGTTAATATTAGGTGATAGTTGTTGGAATGTAGCTAGGCAAAATGATTACTTGCATCATATTAAATGAAATTTAATAATTAATCACCAACTTACGTACTTCACATGCAAATATATTAGCATTCATGTAGACAGTAACCCTAACCCTAACTCTAGATCAAATTCAAACATATATAATTGAAATCTTATTAAATTATATATACTTAATAAACATTAACACTAATCATTAACTTAATTACTTAAACATGCAGATATAGACATGCACGTTAGAATTAATAGTACTCATACAAACCCTAACCCTGAACTTCACTCTAGAATGCAAACAACATGCATGCATGACATAGAAACCCTAAAACTAGCAAACATTTATGCTTAAACCCTAACTCTAACCCAACACATTTATTGTATAATGATGCAAATTAATACATGCATGATATAGAAACCCTAAAACTAGCAAACATATCAACTCAAACCCTAACCCTAATTTTTCCCGCTCTTCAATTTTAATGATATAGATGGTCGATAATAGCCAACCAACTTCCCGGTCGAACCGATAATGATGTGAAGAACTACTGGAACACAAAGCTCAGCAAGAAGCTAGTTCAAAGGGGAATCGATCCCGTCACTCATAAACCGATATCTCAGCTACTCCAGAGCATCGGTGGCCTTCCGGGAGCCAGCATCACCACCACCACTCCCACCGGAGCTCGATACAACCCCTCCCATGAAGTCAAGGTCAGTAGCCTCAACAGAGACCTCAAGAACTACTTCCTCTCCAAACCTTCATCATCTTCTTCTGAACTCAAACCTAATTGGGAACTTCCTCCCCTGAATTATCATCATCATCATGTCTCCACCATTGCTGACTCCACACTGAGCTTCTCCGTCACAGAAACATCTTCATCTTCGGTAACAACAACTGATCTCAGTTGGAGTGATTACCTTAGCAAGGATGTGTTCATGCAGAATGAAAAAGAAGAAGTACAAGGAACTGGTTCTTCAAGAGAGAACCAAAAAAGTGATATGAAGGAGGAGGAGGAGATGATGATAAGTGGTGAAACCCTAGGAGAGTGCTCTGATGCTTCAATTGGTTTCATTGATGCTTTGTTGGACCTTGACAGGGAGATGAGGATGGAGTTTCCTGAGTTTCTTGTTGATGATTCCTTCAGTTTCATGTAGTTAATGCATTAATAATGCCTTCTTGATTAATTTTTCACCATATATGTTCATGTTAACAACCTTAATTTTCTTGATATAATTATCTTAACCAGGACTTCATGCATGCATGCATGCATGTCTTATTTTACAAACATCATTTGTTTGTTTGTTTTTTCTTCTTCTTTTTTTTTTTTTAACATGTTTTCATTGTTAAAGATTTGTGTTAATTAGTTTTTCATAGCTTCATTAATTTATAAGTCTAGACTTTTTTTTTTCTTTTTAATTCATGTGCTGATTAGATACTAATGAAGTTTATAATTATACTCCATTATAGTTTTTATCAAGCAAGTCTAAATTTATTAATTTGTTATATATCTTAAAATGAGGTCATAATGATGTAACTAAATATATAGATGACTGAAAAATTCAGTTTTGCCTGTTGATAAATCAGAATTAATTAAATGTAATTATAATTATGATGTGGCTTATTGAGACGTTCAATTCTAACTAGTCCTATTATGCATATCGTCCAATGTGGACAAATTAATATTTAAAATAATTAAAATTAGTACAAAATAGTTATCTCTTTCCCTTGTTCTATGCATTAATTGAATTAGAATTGGCCCAACAAAAATTTCATTTGTTTTACACCCATATTTTAAATTGAAAAATTATATATATATATATATGCACTATACACTCATTGATTTATACAGGTATATATGCATATATAGTGGATATATGTGTATATATATATATATATCTCTAAGAAAAAGCTGAGGAATTGGCTGAAGCAAAGAGAGTTTATAACTTTATGTCATTATAAATGAAAGAATTTGAAAGGCTTGATTGATTAGTTGAGACTTAATTGGGATCGACTTATTAAATGTTGTATTATCTTGTTTATGAAACATACATCACTAATATCACCCTCTTTTTACTTCGACGCTTCTCTCCAAATTTTCTCATCCTCATTTTGGTTTTCTTTTAATTCAATAGACAAAGAAAATATTAAAAAATTTAACAAGAAGGAAAATTGTGTCCTTATATATGTTTGGTTGATTGAAGAAACAAAAATGGAAAAGGATATAAAATATAGAAATTATACCCTTTCTTTGTCAACCATCATTTTCCACATAAGAAAATTCCCATTCTTAGATTTTCCAATAAATTTCTATATTTAAAAACTTGAATTATTTTTAATACGTATAAAAAAATATAATAAATTTTCATTCACAAGATTTTTGTTACTATAATTATAGTTGTCAATAGGCAGATCTTACCTAATGTTTAATCCAATTCCATCCACTAATTTTACTTTTGACCAATAATCAAATTAAGAATAAAGTCGTAATTTATGTTGTAAAGAAAAAAAAAATAGTTGTTAATTTTTTTTTAAAAAAAGACTTTTTAGAGATTAGTTCGTTTTTATTCCAAGATTTTCACCCTTACAATTATTGTTGCTTATGGACCAATCTTTATTAATGTTTATCCCACTCTCATCCACAAGTTTTAGACTTAATTTTAATGAATACTTATTCTAATAATAAAGCAAAATTTTGCCCTAAAAATGATATATATATATATATATCATTCTCTTATATATATATATATATATATATATATATATCATTTTCTTAGCTACAATTCTAGTTGTTGGTAGGCCAATCACGCTTAAGTTTAATTCAATTTGATCCACAAATTGTATACTTTCGGTGGCCAATATTGAAACTAATAATAATGCAAAAGTTTATGCTAAAATAAAGTATTAAAAAATACCAAAATATTCAAAAAGACTAAGAATTTTTAGGGGTTAGAATATTTTTATAGCTATAATTATAGAGGTCAATCTCGCTTAATATTTAATTCAATTTGATCAACAAATTTTACACTTCCGCCCAATACTTAAACTAAGAATAATGTAGAAGTTTATGATAAAAATAAAAGTTCAAAAATATATTTATATGTTAAAAAAAGACTTAAGAGTTTAGTACACAGTCTTTATGTATTCTGTGGGCAAACAACACTAGCTAGTGTGGTTTATGAATCATGGTTATTTTTAAAAAAAGAAAAAAAAGAGAAAAAGAGAAAAGAAAAAGAAAAAGAAAAAATCTTATCAGAAATATGATGAATGGAAAGAAGATTAACCAAATACTTTAACCCACACTTAATTAATTAATGTATGAGGTTAAGTTAATTATGAATTAAGTGTATTTTAGTGTTAATTGTGGGCTATGGATTCTCCACCGACAAGTGATTATGGTTCTTGATTATGCTTTCCAGCATTAAATCTCTCTCTCTCTCTCTCTCTTCCTTAATTTCTTAGCTTTAAGAGCTCTTTAATTATCTCATTTTGTACTCCCAAACCCTACCTAGCTCTACATTCTACTCTTTTATCATTACCAAAATTTATTTAAATTTTGCTTAATTTCTTCTTCTTTTTTTTTTAATAAAATCTTACCTCATAATATTCAAATTATATTAAATCATTTTAATGAATTTAGTCATGATAAGTTGTTGAATTAATTTTTAATTCAGAGACGTTAATTTTGTAATCATATATATATATATACAAATATTGTAAAATAGATGTTAGAAGTTTTTTTCATTTAATATGGACAAGCTATGTGTTAGAGGCTGGCACAGATAAGGAGCATGAACTCAAGCTCTACAACACTTATGTCTTCACCCTATGCAAGTTGAACTTCAAACCCGCTTCTTCAATGAGATACAAATAACTTACATAGAGGATCCCGTGTCAATAATTATTTGTGTAAGTCATTGACAGATACTAGAAATGTGTCTTTCTATTTTCTATTTATTTATACAAGTATAAAAATTTTAAGTTGATAAAAAAATAATTAATAACTCTGCTAAATTTCCATATGTATATTATTTTCAACAAGTTTAAAAATGAAGTTTTAAGTTAGGTTAAAGTATATATATTTGTGTTAGATTGAATGTCACTGTTGTTAAGAAAATTTTATCTACATAATTAAAAATTAACCCTATTATTTAGATTATAATTAAAAAGTAAAAAGAATATTTAAATAAATTATATCTTAATAACTCTAATTCTCACACCTTACTAATTAAAAGCCAATAAATAATTTGAAAAAACATAATCTACTCCATCAAATAACAATTAATTACAATGTGTTAATTTTTTAAGTTAAAGAAATCATTATTATATATAAGGCATAAACGATGCAACTAAATATTTAACTACCTTTCTTATCACTGTTCCAAGATTCAAAGAAATCAAACATTGAATGTAATAAAAAAATTAATTACTAAATTATCTATATAATGAATCAAGATTATTTTTTATGCTAATTTTATACAAGTTAAAGGTGTCATCAAACCACGCGAGGTGTTAATATTTATCTTCTAATTGAGGTTGATTAATTAACATAAGCAATAATTAAGAAACCATGAGATTAATTAATTTCAACTACTCTATTTATTTTAATATTGTTAATGGCAATCAACATCACAACAAATTAATAAATGCGTATGTTTATACAAAGAAACAAAACTCTCCTTCACATTAACCAATTAAATCAAGGCAAGTTTTTGATAATCAAAATCAAATTAAGAAAGTATATAAGAAACCCTTTCCATTCTATCACTTTGATGGACAATATTGCTTCAAACTTAGTCATCAAAGATGTAAAGCCTAATTACATAATACATCCATTATATTATATATATACACAAGATACCGAACTTTATATATATATATATATATATATATAATTATTGTGTATTTTAAAATTTTAACTATGCACATGGTGTGGAGTTCAAAGGTAGGCCATGCATGAAAAAAGGGGAAAAATATTTTATTTATTTATTTTTGTTAAATATCTTACTACTTTTGGAAAAATATAGAAAACCATAAAAAGGAACTAAAGAGAAACCTTTAATACAATAAAAAGAAAAAGAAAACATATTAAAGAAAAAAAGAAAAGAAAAGAAAAAGTATGATGCATGAATATATGAATGACTTTTTTTTCATCCACAAAACCATTGAATTCTTGTCAAGATGCCCAACAACCAATGGTGGTTTTTTTTTATATTTTTTTAATTTTTATTTTATTTTTTATTTTTTATAAGATGATGATCCTACCCAAAAAAAAAAATCAAGATTCCAATTTTGTTACCATATATATATATATATATATTAATATTAATAGTAGAGAAAAGTACCAATTTATTTCTTTAATAGTCCCTCAAATTTTTCGTCTTTCCGGAACATCCCTATTTTAATTTTTTATTTTTAAATAAAAACATGATAAAAATACTAATTTGCCCTTACAAAAATAACTTGGGATAAGCTCCATCTCCCTTTCCGGCTAGTGCCAGCCTGAGTCACAGGAGTTCTCATGGGGATATTTTTAGTATTTTTGTAAAATATTAACGTATGAGAGATCATATAAGAAATGAATTTTTTCTTAAAAAATTAAAGTATCTTAATAATAATATTCATAATGTAATGGTCCTCATTAATTTTTTTTCACTAAATTCCAAAAAAGCCCTTGTCAATGATAAGTCAGCACCTCTACCTTCTTATCTTAAAGAAATTCTAGAAACATAAGAATGGCACTCCACAGGACAAGACATTGAACTAATTTAATTCCATTCTTAAGCCTTCATTAATTAGTCTAAAAAAACCAAGCAATCACTCAATAAAGAATTATTAATGGTTGCTTTTTCTCGTGATTAGAATATTTTTTTTTAGACTTTTTTACAAAGGCACCAAATCACTAAATTATCGCACTGCATCATCTGATATGACTACATTATAATTTAATAATTCAGGTGTTATCAAATCCATTAGCTTTCTTAATTACTACGCTTCTCTCTATTGACTCTTTCTGATACCACACCACCATTATTTATATTATGTATTATATATCATAAATATGATCCATAGATATTTAATTTCACCTTAAATAAACTAAAAAATAATAATAACTATTTAACAATATAAAATAATTTAAAGGACTAATAAGTAATTTGTTAATATTAATAATCAGGAATTTATAATTATGTATTTATTTATATCTTTGATCAACTAATTTCCTAGAAGTCACAGTTTTAAAACCTTATAAAATAATACGCCTCTTGAGCCTTTATCATTTTGGATCAAATCTAGTTGGTTATAGTTATCTATTTTTATCTACAAATATATATATATATATATATATATATATATATATATATATATGTATTTACTAATATTTATAACCTAGAATTTATACTCAAACTTATATTTTAGAGATTTTCAATTCAAAATGACTGAAATGCCCTAAAATAATAAGTATTTAATAGTTTAAAAAAAACTAATGAGTAATTTACACTTACGTATTTGTATTTAAAGAAATATACATCTATTTAATCTAACAATTTAAACACAGATGAAGAAAAAATGAAAAAAAAAGGGGCACAATTTAAACACTAATGAGTAAAAAAACACAAGAAGCTCTTTGTCCACCCATAGGGCTACTTAAGCTTTATTTTTAAAAGAGTCCCACCAACTCCTTGTAATTACTCTCAACTTGACTAGATTGTGCCCTTTTTTTTATTCAAAATTTCCCTCTCAAAACTATAACCTATAAAAGTAATAAATTATTTATACACCTCCATAAAATGATATTTGTTCCTATATCATTCCAAATCATTCTTATTTGGTTATATACTAATTTAACCAGACATCAATTTTTTTTTTTTTGAAAAAAAAATTATTTACTCTCTTCATTTCATTCATCTTAAAAATATACGGTAGAAAAGGCTAATGAGAAGGTATGGAGTTAAAATCCCTCTCGCATATATAATAAATACTGTAAACAATGACTTGTCAACTTTATTAAAAAAATAAAAGAAATAATAATAAAGAAAAAATGAAGACAAGAATTAGTCTTCATTTTTATAAAATTCATAAATTAATTTTCAATCGTAAGATCACATAAGCAAAAAAAGGCGTTATATATAAGCAAATATAATTTTTATTAGGGTATGTTAATAATTACCTACATATATATTCTAGCAATTTTCTCAAACAACAACTAGCATATATATACCAAATTATTAGACTAATTAATTAATCTTTAATTACTTGTCATCTTTAAGAAGAGGGTTAGAGATAATGAAAATTAAGTATAATTAGAGAGAGAACAAAAAGAGTTGGAAACTGTAGGGCTTGTGATGGATATGATCATAATGGAGAATCAAAAGAAGGAAAGAGACTTGGTCATTGAAAATGGGCAATGAACCCTAATAAGAAAATGTTAGATAAGTTTGCCAAAAAGGAAATGAGGGCCCACTCTTTCTTTCTCCTACTTCTTCTTCCTCCTCTTTCAATTCAATGTCTTTTTTCTTCCTTTTATTTTTATTTTATAATTATTAGCATGGCAAGGAAACATATGAATTTATAAGCTTGTCTTGCTAGTAAATAATATTTATGAGACAATGAGATTAATATGTAGGTCCCTAGCTATGAAATTTTCAAGCATGATATATATGAAGCCATTAATGCTCATTTTTATTTTCTGATTTATTTTATTTATTTTTGCAGAGAAAGACCAAGAACTTCACACAAAGTTTTGCCATGAATAATGTGTATATATATATATATATGCTCAAACTTGCAGTTCTTCTGTAATGAAAACCCTAGAAACAATGCATGAAGAAATAAACACATCATTAACCCTAAAAAGAAGTTAGAGAGAATTAATTAATGAAGAAGAAAATTAATTAATCAGCTCATAAACAATAAAATGAAACAACAAGAAAAAAAAAACTATGAATTAATGATCATAATATTCCCTCTTCTTCGTTCTTGTTTCACTGTCTCCCCTACCAAATATACACTCCTACATATATATATATATATATATATATTAATAAAATCTCTAATTAACCCTAATTAAACCCTCCTCCATCTCCTTCTTCATCTTCATCCCAAGTAATAATTAATACCAAAGAAGTAATCCCATAAATCAGTAAAAAAAAAAAAAGAAGATTAAAGATAAAGAGTTTATACTGATCAAGAAGCTGAAGAACTCTTCTTCTTCGTATCATCTTCATCATCATTATCATCATCACCATCACCGGCCTCCTCCTCCACCACCACCTCTGATCTCTTTGCATCACCACCTTCACCTTCACCTTCACCTTCACCTTCTTGAGCACAAACACTAACACTAACACTAGCACTACTAGCACTAGCACTAGTTTCTCCGGCAGGATCAACAGCAACATCACTGACACTAGCACTAGTTTCACCGGCAGGAGGAGGAGGAAGAGGAGGTTGGCGTTTTCTCTTCTTCTTCTCATAAGGGATGCCTCTAGCCTTAGCTTGGCTTTCTCTAACTTCTCTCAAGTAAATTCTAACAGCACGAGCACCAAAAGGGTTAGTCTCAGGCTTGCCATCATGCTCTTCATAGGCAGCACGAAGACGGCCAATGAGAGCATCAAGAGAGCCCCAGGCTTGACGGAGAGGACATGAACAAGGTGCTGGAGGGGAAGGGTGGCCAAAGTAAGAGCAGTCAGAAGAGTGAACCTTGGTTTTGCCAAACTGGTCTAAGTATTTGAGGAACTCTATGACATGAGCGCCGCTGCACCGGGCAAGACTCAGTGGTGGTTTGTGGTTCTTCAGGTATTGCAAGAAGGTGTTCCAGTCTCTCCTTTTTTGTGATTCGTAACGGCTTAGTTGTTGATGAGAGATTTGGGAAGATGATGGTGGTGGTGGTGGTTGGTCGGAGGAGGAGGAGGAAGGGACCTCCGGCGGAGAAGAGCCGGAGTCCATGCAATGGAAGGGAGGGGAGAGAAAGGGAATGGAGGAGAAGGTGGAAGAGGAGTTGGAGAGTTTTTGTTTGTTTATTTATTTATTATTTTTTTTTATAAAAAAATTTAAATTTAAATTTGGGTTTTGTTTTATTTTATTTTATTATTTTAGTATTTTTAATTTTGATAGTGGTTGCTTGGTTATGGGTTTGATGTGGTTGATGATGGTGCTTGATGAGGACTATGAGAGGTTTTTTGTTTATGGGAATATAGGAAGGAAATAGTACAAATAAATAGTGGGGTATATTAGGTTGGATGGTATTTGTAGGTTAGGTTGGGAAGAGTGAATGAGTTTGTCATTTTGGTTCACGATAGCTTGGTCCAATTACATCCGTATTTGTACCTTTTATTTATTTATTTATTTATTTATTAGGGTTTTTTTATTTTTTTCAAAATTAATATTTGAATTTTTGTGGTTTTTTAATTACATAAAGAAAAAAAAATTGCAAATATTTTATTTACTTATATATATATACACTTTACTTTAGATAAATTATTATTTGAACCATATAGTTAGTTTGTATACTTCTGAATTTCGTTACAATTTGGGCCATTCATCTAATTTGCTATTAAGTCAAAAAAAATTTTGAATATTTAAATACAAATCCTTTGAAGAAATTAAACAACTACAAAAATGAGGATCCTAATCTTGACTTCCTCTTCTTGACTTTTTAAAATTTATGTAGGAAATAAATAAATAAATAAAAAAGAGACAGGGTACATGGCACACAACAATAAATTTCAAAGTGGGTCCATGAGGTAGAAAGAAATGAATGATACCAAGAAAATAACATTAAATTTCCGAACATATTCCGGAAGTGACTACATCACACCAATTAGCACAGCTCTTCCATTCTTCCCCATTTAAGGCTAAAACCAAGCCATGTGAACTAGTACTCACTCTACTATTATTGTTATTATTTTTTTTTCATTCAAATATATATATCTATATTCACATTGAAATCTTCATAAAAAGAATTACATATCAATAATAGTTTTATACTGTTATCTTTATCAATGATAACGATATACTTATCGAATAAAATTTGGAATAAATTCCAAACAAGCTCAATTCAATGCATACATGATAACATAACTATTCACTTTTGCATTCAAAAAAGTTGAAAGAAGAAGGATCTCTCTTTCCACAAAAGAAAGCAGTCTTGCATTGAAAAGAACTTGGTACCAATATCTGCTAACAAATAAATAAATATTTCAAACGATTGAGAATTTCCTTATCTTCCATTTACTTTGATTTTTCTAAAAAACCCTATAACAAATTTATCATTTTTATATTTTATAACAATAAGTTAATAGCCTGTTTCCATTGAAATTGAGGAGGTTCTTGCAAGGGAAAATACACCTAGAGGTTTATAAGATAAAAAAACAACCAAAAGAAAAGAATCAAGGCATCATTTACTGAAGTTTGTGGATTAGGTAATTAGGGTTCATGAGGGTGCTAAGTAGGTCACGTAGTAGTAGGCTTTTCAATTTCATGCATGCAGTGATCAGTGATGCTTAAAAAATTTTGATGGTGTTGTTGTAGTTACCACCAAATTTGTAAGCTAATGAAAGCATGAGAATCCAATGCCAGCATCCCTCCTAACTAACAATCAATCTTTGCACTATAAATTAACCACCTTTATCATATATATATATATGAGTTTTTCTTATATGTATTTCAAACAATGTGAGGCCCTACCATTAAGGATTTCATAAACAAAGCTAGCTAAGCAAGTGGTCATCTCACTATAAATAGAGGCTATAATACATGCCTACATACTTATTATTGAGTCTCAATTACAAAAGCAAGTTGTAGCATATATAACATCAACTTGTTCATGAGATAATGTTAAACTATTCAAACAATAATGTGTCATCCCATGATTGAGCCAAATTTTCCTCTTTCCACCATCCAAATCCTCCAAAAAAAATTTAAAAAAAAATGAAGCAAAATAATATTTGATCTATTCCTTACTCCCTAGTTTCATTCCCAAACACTTAGGGCACAATAGTTTAGATGAAAATTCTAGTCTAGATCAACTGCACTAAAGTTCAAACAGGCTGGATATTATTAGTAATTATTATTCCAAATGAGAGAGCCCAGGCTGCTTAAGCACTACTCAACAAATGAAAGAGACCTATCTCTTAATGTCCTGATAAAGCATGCTCAGGAGCAGTGCATGAGGTACATCCACCATCAGTAGTGGGGTTAAGTCCTAAGTTTATTATTATTTCTTTTAGGTTTCATCTTCTCTATTGATTGACATCCCCAGCCTGACTTGTATGGCAATAAATTAACTTGCAGTTCATCATAAATACTATAATGTATCTACTAGCCTATTCCTATGTTTCAATTGAATACATTGATCCATACCCAGTGGTCCATAGCCTCTAATTTAATATAGCCACATGAATTTTAAAAGCAAACTATCTACGTCAATGTGATTTTATCTGTAATTTCATATAGACTGCAGTAAAAATATCATTCTAGTGTTCAAAGTATCACAAAAAAGGCACCTAATCTGCTTGAAATGCCTTGACAAACATGGATCTGGTGAATTCAAATTACATCTCTAGTTGTCCTGCTTAAAAGTAGAAAAGACTAGCCTGAGTGAAGGGGATCAAAAACTATATGGTTCTCTCTTGAAGTTATCAAACAGTAAAGGAAGATGTTATGATTCCACATGAGGAAGCAAGTAATAGGAGGAGAAAGGATAAACTGTGCAGAAATATTTTACAATTGAAAACAAATTTAAGAACATACTGACCGAAAGAGTTATTGATCTCTTCTGACAATCCTACGACCATTATCCACGTGGGAGTGATCTTGATGGACCAAAAGATCACCTAAATTTGTATTTATAGACAGTTAAATCTGCAACAAAAGTTATCACGAGCATTCAGAGGGAAACACCTTTGAATATCGGCACCTTCATCCTGTTCTTCATCACCATTATGACTTGATCTCTAAGGAGGTGAACAGGCATTGTGGTTCCTCAAACCCATGTCAGAATTTAAGAAAGAACAATCTGCTGTCAAAAATGGCGAAACTGAACTCCTGCCCCAAAACATGATACATCATTTTCATCAATGGAATTGCTTCTGAAACAATAAATGATCAGAAGAATATGCTTGCTCAAAACAAATGGAGCCAATCAGCATTTGGCTTTTCCACATTCTGACAAAGCCCTCCATTCAAAAAAATCACATAATGTTAGTGTGAGCCAAGTGAAGAGATCACCATCTCACAAAAAACATGGGCAGATCTCCTTAATCCCATGAGGTCACAGAGAGTGCAACCTGAAGATCATTGGATGTTCCGCGGATGTACATTCGATGAGTCTCAATTTCTTCAGTGTGAGTCCAAGGAATGTTGCTTCCATAGTGACAATCACCAACTCTATGAGCAACTGAGAATATAATCTCCCTCAGGATTGGCTCATGGCCATTGAGAAGATTGCCCATGCTCAAAACTTTCCGCCATGATTGGTTGGCAGTGGGAGGGGGAAACAAATTGGCTACTACATCTCTCTCAAGCATACTAACTTGTTGCTTGTTGCTGAACTTCTGATTCAATAAAGACGAGAAACTCTAAGTGGACAAATGAATTTCACAGCCATTGTGTGTGTGTGTGTGTGGTATTCCTCCAGAAAACTTGTACATGAGAAATTTTCAAGATATAGCTTAAGACAAAGAACATGAAGACAGATTAATTCTATTTGATCCATGTATGCATAAGGTGCTCAAAATATTAACATGGTTAAAGGTCTGATGTGTGTGTGTGTGTGTGTGCGTGTGGTATTCCTCCAGCAAAATTGTACATGAGAAATTTTCAAAATTTAGGTTAAAACAAAGAACACGAAGACAGATTAATTCTAGATGATCCATGTATGCATAAGATTGCTCAAGATATTAATGTGGTTAAGGTCTGATGGCACAAGGGAACCATGAAGGAATGGAAAAAAAGGCATAAAATGCTACATTATGAATCACTAACTTCCAAGCCATATGATAGTATGAACTTGTTCCCAAATGAATACTCAGAAATTAGATCATGTTTTTTCTAGACATGGAAACTTCATTAGACCTTTCCAGAAAAATATTGAAATCAATCAAGTAGCCATCTGGTAGTGTGCCTTGACAAGCAAACTAAATTTGTCATCTTAGAGGAATCAGCACGTGAGGATATGCACCTAATTTCTTAAGGGAATCAGCCATCAGGATATTTTGTTTCAACTACCTATAAAATGAATTGGCCATGATTCAATCAGCAGGCAAGTTGTGTTACAAATGATCACAGAAATACTAAAGCAACATCAGAAGATTAGGATGGTACTCAGAAGTGTCAAGGATACCTTATCAAAGCAGATACTTGCTGAACTATTTCCCATTTTGGGAAGATAATAATTGAAATAATCATTGAAAATAGCTTCTGTAAGGCGTGGGGCATCTCTGAGTTTACGATGAAGGGAGGATACGAAGATTAGTAGTTTCTCAATGTTTTCAAAAACAAGACACAATCGTCTCAAATCTCCAATCAACTCATACTTGTCATGCGTACGGTTTGCTGCCAGAAAAGAGAAAAAGAAAAAGTTAAACCCCAGATGTTAAATTTCTGAACTATCTATTGAATGCTACATCATCCACTGCAACCTACAAGCTTGATAATGCAGTCAAAACATTATAGATAATAAAAATGTCATGAGTGTTTGAAAAGACGTGGTTCGAGAAAAATCACATAAGCCACTTCTTTGAGTCATTTAGATATAACTTGGCCAAATTGACATAGAACACAATGCAATATCTACAGAAGGCACAAAAAAAAAACATTTAATTGTGCCAGCTTAGACACAAAATTCAATAACACTACGGTCTATTCCACATACCTCGCAAAGGCCTCAATGAAGATGCCAGTGTGATATAAAGCTGGTTCAGTTTTGTTTTCATGAGTTGAAGATTACCAAATGAAGTTTGGTTAAGTGTGTCAGCAGATACTTTGAAGGCAGAGCAAACCATTTGTTCCAAAAGATGATGTGGTTGCAAAGTTTCCAGATAATGAAGCACCTGTGCATATAAAGCATCCAATGCATTACTATTTAAAAAAATTATAAAAGAAAAATTATGGTCTACACCACTTAGATCAAGGGGCACCTAAACATATGATTTATAATAATAATGAGCTGGATTCTTGAAAGACCAACAAGACAGATCTCTAACATGATGTCTGTTTTGGGATATAACAAGAGCCAGACATTGCACTTCTGCAACTCACATTGAGTTGTTCCACCTATGAGCTCTCAATGCAGGTATCAAAACATTCCTTTGCACATGGACAACCCCAAGCAAGATGCTATGGGTCAAACTTAGATACTCTAGATCCAGACAAAATGAACAAGAAAACAGGATTTCAATGTAATTTCTTTTGCTACATGTTTCGCATCAAATTTCCGCCAAAAGAGACAGAACACACAAAAATCTACATGAGGCGAAGACCAGAAGCAGAGCATATAAACAATCATGAAACTCTTCCTGCATACAATAGATGATGCTTTACCAAACTCCAAATTACTGCAGACTTTATTCTAGGGCTATTGAAAAACTAACACATCATGTTCTCCAAATTGGGAAATCATTTTCTAAAACATGAAAAAATTACTGAAGGCTTACTCTAGGGCTATCATATACCATCCAAGTTTAAATGCATTTTTGTAAGTGACCATTGGAAGTGTAACATCATGGTTTTCAAATTGATAAGTCATTTTTAAAAAACATGAAAAGAAAAATTACTGAAGCCTTAGTCTAAAATGCTAATGAGAAAAAACATAAAACATAATTGGGCAGTTGAAGTACCTTCTCCCCTTCTCTAATTGGATCAAAAAGAGGCTTCTGCTCAGAAGCCGGCAAAGCTGGAGAGTCATTCCAGATTTTCCGCCATGAGTTCCCATGTTCAGACATCCTTTGTGAAAGCTTTCCTCGAGGGGGCCAGTTGCATTGATCAGGGTCTTCCTTGTTACCAGTGGATCTGTCTTCAATTTCTTCACTCTCCCAGTCACCAGGTGAATGCCATCGAATAAAATCCTCAAAAACAGCATCTGGATTTGCTGCTTTAAATGCTGACATATCTGTTTCACATATTTAGAACTCAAGTCATGCAGAAACCCCTTCAAAGTAAAGATCAGAAAGGAATCCAATAACAATTCAAAAATAATTTATTTACAAAAGGAAAACACATCATTAGGAGATTAAGCTATGAAGCCAGAAAATGATGAAAGAAATCCAGTCTTTAAGAAAAACTAAATAAATCAGGTCAGTGCTGCATCTTCCAAGTACTTCAGCTCTATTATAACAATCACAAATACATGAACCTTGCACATAACGCAAAAACACTAGATATGGATGCCACATGATCAACTAGCTGAACCCAATACTTGAACCAAATATTTGATCAAACAACAACCAAGATAATTACATGCGGCAATGCCTTGATGTGGATGCAACTAAGCATATCAAACAGAAAATAAATAAATAAAATAATCAAGAGAGAACTGAGAGAAAGAAGGATAATGAAGGAGCCAACTATCCTTATAAACTTCACTTCAAACGGAGATAATAGGAAAGAGAAAGCCATAAGTAAAATCTAAAGGCAAAGAAACCCCAAGCAAAAGAATCAGACAATACCACCAGAACAATGCTACAAATCTAAGTGGCAACAAAGGAGCGATGAGTATTCATAGTTTAAACTTAAGTACACAATTGCTTCATAATTCACATTTTGAAGCCTTTGTATCTATATGAAAGGAAACAATGAAAGCATATACATGAAAGGAAAGAAACAGTCTGCAAAGTGTGTCGCCGTAATGACCACAAAAGGAAAATAATCATGATTTTCCATAATAAAAAACACTAAACATAACAAATCGAAAAAACCCCTTGCCTATCATGATCTCAGATACAAATTATTTCTTATATTACATTTCCCATTTATATTGGGGAGATATTTACCTGAGGAAAAATGGCACATGCATGGGGCTTGGGACACAATCATATATAGATAGAAGATATGGCAAGTGGATAGCATTGATAAAGTTGGGAGAGGAAGCACCAGAAACTTATCTAAATAAGAATGGAAGAACAACTTAATAGGCTTGTTACCTTTAATTTCATTATTATTAATTCCAACCACATATTCAGCACTATTCTTCTAGTTATATCTAATAATTAAGCTCAAGCATACATAAATGGCTGAGTACAGGTTAGAGAAAAATGAAATGTCAACTCCTATGCCAGAAGGAAAAGAGAACAAAAGCAAAACCAGTTCCATCAAATATTAGTTTATTTTGATAATAACTATTGACAGTTGAAGTATATAAAAAATGGTCAGGAATTTACTGAATTTACCAAATTTAAATGGAAGGGTTTCTCACATCTTACCAGAAGAGAGAATGTCTCTTTCCAATTGCCCGGAGGTGCTCTGCAATAATGAAATGCCATCATGTTTCTCAGCTGGTGTAAAAACTTACAAGATAGTAGTTGCAAGTGGAAGCATAAGCAAACACAAAGTCAAAAGATACATGGAAACATGATTGACAAATAAAGAAATGTATCATTGTCAAACTATGTAAACCATTAGTGATGACGAAAGAAAACTGTGCTTTTATTAAAAGCAGTAACCTCTGAATTGGAAGCATAAGCAACCACAAAGTCAAAAGATACATGGAACCATGATTGCCAATAAAGAAAGGTATCATTATCAAGGTACATAACCCATTAGCGACGATGAAAGAAAACTGTGCTTTTATTGAAATCAGTAACCTCTGAATTTCATAATATCTGCACCTAACTCCCACTTTGGCTCAAGCAATAAGGTAGCATTGGGATGTAGATAATGGACTACCAAATGAAATATTCATTTAAAAAAATGCATAACGGTGCTATTAGAGGAACTTTGATGCTAAACACTGCAAGTACCTTCAGCCTATGGGAACATAATATGTACTATTGGTGATCTCTATGTTCAAAATAAATCATTGTCAAACTTTGCAAATTAAGTTACTGCTATCAAAAGCACAATTTTTTTTGGTGCTTTACTTGCTGGCACATTAGCATAATAACTTCCAATGGCTATTTTAGGTAATATGAATGACGATAATACCATTAGACCTGAAGAAAGCAATATTCAGCTTTCACAGACAAAGACAAGTCAAAATAATGTAGGGCAACATAAGGTCCACTTAACTGTTGTCACTACAGCAATAGTCCATCAATACTGAACAGTTCACACAATACAACTTTCATGAAATAAATTGATTCAGTAAGTGAAAATTATGAAGACAAATTACAGACAAACAACATAATAAAGAACTAGGAACTTACAAATGCATCTCCACAAACTTCAGCAGCATGCAGTCTTTCTTCATGCATATCTTCTGTCATAACTGGTGCATCCTGCAAGTCAAAAGATAAGAGTCATCAAACAAGACGTTGCCCATTAACATCACTAACAAGGAAGATAGAAGATGCGAAACCTGTGTATATGGAGCATGCATTTTCTGAAATGAATGCAAAAGCATCATATTTCCTACAATACCGGAAGATCCCTTCCTGATTGGACATGATTTATGTGCATCTGGAGACGCCACTGCACACTCTGCATCCACAGTAAGGTTTCCAGTAGTCCCTTCTGAATCAGGACTGTCACTGAACAAATTTACAAGCATTTAACTGATGTCAGAAAAGTACGTATCAGACTGGACAAGGTCAGAATATATACTCAAACGAAGAGTATTGACATAGTGAACAAGCAGAAATTTTCACCTGCTAGTTTGAGACTTCAAATACTGTTAAGACAAGAAGTTTGTCTTGAAGGGAAATAAACTATTTCTAAGAGACACATTCTTCGCAACAACTTCCCAGTCCAACCCTCAAACATAACCACATTCAGAAAGTATCATTTGTGATTTCTTAAAAAGGAATTGTATACATTTTGCCATCTCAAAAAATAAGAGGAATTGGTTAGAGGCAGTTGCTACCTCTTGACTGTTCTTCACCCTTTCACACAGGGAAAAGGACATGTCTTGCACCAAATTAGCAACGCCATTCTTACTATTGAATTAAAGTTGCCTACTGACAACAAAGGGTAGAGAAAATATAGGAACATAATTAATCATATTCAACATAATTTAAAGGCTAGAACTATTGACTGTTCTTCACCCTTTCACACAGGGAAAAGGACATGTCTTGCACCAAATTAGCAACGCCATTCTAACTATTTAATTAAAGTTGCCTAATGACAACAAAGGGTCGAGAAAATATAGGAACACAATTAATCATATTCAGCATAATTTAAGGCTAGAACTATTAACCAAGTTTGTTTCATACAAAAATAATGTTTAAATATTGCAGTAAATATTATTTGAGTCATTCGAGGGCTACATTACTAAAGAGCAAAGTTTCACCAAAGCTTTCGAGACAATGTGAAGTTCCAAACACTTTAGGAATTAACAAAGCTGTTTGTGTGTGCCAAAAATTATTCAGATCCAAAAAACACTGATTGAGACTAGTCAAGGCCCTACACTTTGATCTGGAGAGCCTGTGAATAGGAGTTATGATCCCAACTGCAGCAGGCATACTTGATAGGCAAAAGAAACAAATGAAAATTACTTAAGGATGAGAATGAAGTGTTGATCAAGCGCACATTTATTCAAATGAGTTTTTATTCTAACAATATTCAACACAAGGAGGGAAATATACTGTTAAGTAAATTCATTTTATTTAGTTGTTAAGCTAAAGGCATGAATGTGAACAATATAGGTGATAGAAGGGTAACAAAGGTAAGTGAAACATACAAAATGAAAAAATGCATTAAATATACATTTTTGATGAAGGCTACAAGTAAGGGATACAATAAACAAAATCCTGATAAAACATAAATTGCATTAGACTTTCAAATGTCTAAAATTAATGTTTCAAAGGTTCTACAACAGGCAAAGGCAACTGTGATCTTTGGCACTACAATCAACAAGATCAGGTAAACAACAGAGCAGAGTGAACAAGATTAAAAATTAAGAGAGAGAGAGAGAGATCATCTTTGGCCTCTCTGGTGCTTTTCTAGACTCAAATCTGATCTTAAACTAAACATGAAAATAGAAAATTGAAAACCTTTAATGAGCTTACTTTACCTATCGAATTCATCTACCATACTCTCATTCTGCGGCAAATCCAAAATTTCATTTCTATCAAATTCAGCAAGACCCTGTATAATTAGATTAGAGGACAAAAGAGTGGTCAGTGGTGACATAATATTGAATTAATCATATGGTAAACAAATCAAACAAATCCTCACAGATCTAAAGAAAAAATAATGAGGTCAAAGAATAACAATTATCACCTTGTCATCAGAACTTTGGCCTGTGATTTCAACAGAGGTGTGGTTCTCATGATTAAGCAAATTCTTCTTCTTGATGCATATGGCAAGCTGAAGAAGCAAAAAAACATAAAAATAGAAAATAAATAATAAAAATAATAAAAATAAACTTTTCCAATAATGCTAAAGAAGAGTTCTACGAAAAGGTATGACAATGCAAACAAAACTGATAACTTTAATGCAAAGACAATTAAGTTCACCAAGAAGACCTAATATCTGCTTTACATATGTAATCCTGAAATTTATCAGCAGAACCAGCATTATTATAATTTATGATACCTAAAATGGAGGTTAACCATTTACATGGTTCCTATCCTACTAGATTTTCATGAGTAATATTTCACTAAAGATTCACAAAAGTGTTTTCAAGCAACTGCACTTTTTAAATGGTCATTTCAGCATGATAATGATTTCAAGTTCTACAGGGATGCATTCTTAAGTGACTGCATATGAAATCTAAGAACCTCGGACATGTGTGAGTGCTCATTAAAACAGGCTTAAAACCATTAAATCAGTGTTATTAAAAGCACAAAAAGCACCCGCTTAAGCGCCCAAGTGAGGCGAGACTATAGCGCCTCATAACCCTCTAGCCGAGACACCATCAAAGAAGCACTACCTAAGCAGGGCACTTCAGCCTAGGCACAAGGCAAAAAAAGAAAAAAGAAAAGAAAAGCGTTGCTTTTATAAGTTTTATCACTTTTTATCTCTCTTAAATGCTTTTCGGAAATTATATTATAGAGTAATAAATGCTTTTTAGTAAGTATAAACAATTAACAATTATACTTGGAAAGTGTAACAATTAAGAACGGAGGTTTTCTATTTTTTTTAAAAACAAATTAAGGCAACTTTTTGAAAATATGGAGAAACTTTTTAGGAGAGAATATAACACGGAAAGATATTTATATAAGAGAAAAACTAAAGGAAAACTTGAGAGATTTTATGTGAAAGATAAGGAAGTTTAATTGGGAAGGAGTTCTACATTCAAAACCAATTCATGCATATGTTCACTAGATCAAGAGTGAGATCAATAGACAATGGCTCAAGCTCTAGTTCTAGAGCAAGAATTATGAAACAATTTAATTCATATGAATTGGATGAAAAAAATTGAGGATTATAAATCCAGTGATGAGGAAAACAATAGCCTAGATGATGAGGAAGATGGCCTAATGGAGTTAGACAATGATTAGACTAGAATTAAGATTCTAAATTAGGTCTTGCATACTCTTTTGTGGTTTTATGTTTATATTTTTATTTGGATCTTCAATATTTTAGTAGATTATTATTATATTAATTTAAGTTTAATCTTATGCAATTTTAATGTTTTTTTTTCTATATTTTACTTTTTTTAAAAATGATATTTCATGTCGCTCAGGTGAGCACCTCAGTCGGTGCTTAGTACCTCAGGCGATTTACACTCTCATTGCTTCAAGGGCGGCTAACACTTTTAATTACACTTGATCTTCAGACTTGAGAACCCAATGCAAAAACAATTATATTCACATTGTGCAATAATATTTAGCAATTAGTCAACCAAAAAGAACAGGAATACATTCTGTGTATCATCACAGAAAAAAGCATTTCTCATCAAGTTCACCATAGATACCATTCAGACTACAAAACTTGGTTTGAAAAGTTGTGTCCTAATTGAATCAGTCAAACAATGCAACCCACCCCATAACATTTAGCCAAGAGGAGCCACGGGCCCACATCACAAGAAATATGACTATTTAGGTGATTACAAGCTAGAAACACCATGTCATGTAGCATATGTATTCCAAATTTCAAGAGAGTAGTCAACATTGCATACGAAAGATGTAGAAAGGTCAGATACCAAGAGATGAACATTTCATCAGAAAGGTGTAAAAGTACCAAATGAAGTTTTTGATGTATCAGACAAGAAGACAAGTCAATATCCAAATCAGATGGCATCCTCGGCAGTGGCTGAGACTCCTCCCAGCACCAACGAACTTCTCTGACAAATTCAATCCAGAGTGTTGCTATTGCTAAAACCAACAAAAACGTAAAATTGGCTTTATGAATATATGGGAAATGGCATGGTATCATGCCCAAGATAGAACATAATATTGAGCATGGACAATAAACAGAAATTGAGAAAAAAAATTGAGTTGTGAGACATACGAACCACGAACATTGCAGTTGCCAAACCAAAGTGACTGCAAGCAGAATTGCGCAAAAAGTGATTCCAGTGGAGCACCTTTGATAGCTCGAGAATTCTTACTTTCAAGATCTAAACTACTTGAAATTTGAGCACCTGTAGTGATAATATATTTAATCGGTATTGCACTAGGCACAAAAGAAAGGGAAAAACAGTTGTGTATATATATTTTTCTTAAATGAAATTACCATCAAAGAAAATGTTCTACAAGTATAACAGACTTACTTGAGTCTACTTTCTGTATTCTTCTTTTCCATTCACACCTATTTAGGCCAACCCTGGACAGCAATGCAGGATACTAAAACTGCTCTCTAAAAGTGTATCAAAGTTATTCTTAGCTTGCCACAATATTATTTATAGATGAGATTATTTCCCATTATCACATAATATCCTTCCACACTCTACATGAAAGATGTTGACAAGGGTAAAATTGTTTGACAATGAATTCATATATCCTCAAATAAAACAACTTGAACACTTCCTCTAATACAATTATTTTTCTTAAATTGTATCAAAGTTATTCTTAGCTTGCCACAATATTATTTATAGATGAGATTATTTCCCATTATCATGTAATATCCTTCCAGATTCTACACGAAAGATGTTGACAAGATTAAAATTGTTTGACAATGTATTCATATATCCTCAAATAAAACAACTTGAACACTTCCTCTAATACAATTATTTGTAACATTATCCCTAACTTCCTGAATGTCTACATCACATTTACGGATTTACCAACTCAAAAGGAATGAAACATTAGAAGAGCATGGAGCAATGATTGAAGTCATTCAAATCTGTTACTCAGCTATCCTCATAATTGGCCAAATAATGTAAGGAAAATGATTAACACAAGACATCACATGAAGGGGCTGCATTCCATATATAATCAAAAAGTATGTGTCATTCAACTTCAGCAATGATTGTAAGTGTAGGGTTATACACAAGGAATAGAATTTCTAAGGTCAAGAACAAATTAAATATCAGTCCCCCTCATGCAGGTTAATGCTTATTTGATTAAGTGACCAACCTAACCTCATCACTATATTTTACATCTAAATGGCATTCTAGATGTCCATAGGCCAAAGCTAGAAATTTTCATTCAATTATGTGGTCAACATAACCACCAGGTGAAATTATACCGCTACACATTAAAAAGAGTCACTATTCAACATCAATTTGGTTAGTCAATTGACATTAGCAATTTTAAATGTAAAAAAGCAGAATATATTCCCTCAATTCAAATATTTCACAAGTGACGATCACAAAAATAAATAAATAAATAAAGTAAACAGAGATAAAAAACCATAGAACCCAATAAATAATATCCCACAATACCATCGTGAAAAAGCTCTTTAAGAACACGATCCCGAACTGTTGGAGGAGGTATAACAACAGCAGGGTTCGAATTGTCAGAACCAATGTTTTCAGCTGTCTAACAGGCAGACACAAAACATTAGCTAAATATATCTTCTAGCTATTTCATTTAAATGCTAATCTAAAATGATAGATTTGCTAACCTGAAACAAAATCTTCCAAAAACTTGGCATCAAAAGACCTTTCCAAGGCACCAACTAGAAGTCGTAGTTGAGAGGCAAATCCAATAAACTTTCCATCAGAATCATCAATCCTAAGACATGCCAGTTAGGACACAATCCAAGAACAAAGATATGTCAAAATATCCAGTAAACAGACATTGTGGAATTTTGTTAGCTAAAAATGGGACAGGCAAAAGATATAGGCCATTAAAGGTCCAGTAAACAACCCACAAGACAAACATCTTGAGGAGATAAAACCTACAGAATAGATGGATACAGGTCAGATTTCATTCTCCAAAATAACAGGTTTTGGCATCATCGGAGTTTGGATATAGAATATCAGGTTAATCGCCACAAAAGGGCAAATGCTTCGAAGACAGACAAAGAATGGTTATTGAAACAAAGAAAAAGCTAGAATAAATGATCTTTTACTATTGTATGCAGAACATAATACACCCAAGATAGCAAAGCATGTCATCAATGACCATCAACATAGACAAAGGGACTAAATTATGCACTGAAGAATGAAATTGGAGAAAGACCAAGGCATCAACAAATTGAGAAGCAGCATGTCCATATTGCTTAAGAAAATATATGTATCCCTGAATAACATTGATGTAGTGATGATGATCATTCGTGAAGACTGAATTTCAATAAAAATAACATGAAACACCTTCACAACAAATTCCATCAAAAGTCTAACAGAAAAGGGTAAACTTATTGGCAGGAAATAATTTTGTTACGACTCTGAGGCAATGACAAATGTGAGGCAACTATGACCGCCAGCAACACAGACCAAGTTGGCCGCAAGACATTATTATAGTCTCATCGAAAAGCTTGTTAGACAACACGAGAAAAGAATGTAGAGTTAAAAGTAAGGAAAATAATATATTCAACACTTGGGAAACAAACAATGAAGAATAGACGATAAGGATTACTATTCAGACAGACATAAAAAGAAGGTTGCAAGTCAACAGCAATATAAACTCACGTATATCCTCAATATATGTAAGTTCTTGGTCATGCTTGAAACAGAAGTTTAAGTTGATCTATATCTTACATGTTCGGCGAAATAAGAGGGTAGAGACTCCACTTCTCAGCATCAAATGATGAAGCATTTTCTAATTCTGCCATCTCCATGGAGCTCTCACATGTATTCCTTGGCCAAATGGTGATCAACTCAAAGCCTATAACAAAAAGATCAATAACTTTTTTTGGGCTAATTCTAAAGTGAAGCAAAAGTTACACTAAAAGAAAAACATATTATGGGATAGATTAGAAAACAAAATAGGCAGTCAAATAATTGAACACACACACACACACACACACACACTCTTTCCCATGTAAAGGCTCTAATGTTCCTTCACCTTTTGCAATAACAGTTTCTACAAGAAAAGGTTGCACCATTTTGATAATAATAGGTTTGCCTTCATAAATTTACCAAGGGTCATGAGACACATTCAATGATTTCTCATGCCTTTGCACAGTGACCATCTTAATGCATTCTCAAACATTTGTTAAGACCAACCTCATAATCATCAAAGTTCTTTAACAACTGAGAGAAAAGAGTATGTTTGGTTGGAAAAAAAAAAGTTAGTTTTCTCTTTTTTGTTTCCTAAACAATACTTTTAAAATATTAAAAATAAGTTAAAATGAAAAAAGATTAGTCAAATTGAGGAAAAAATAAAAGAAAATAAATAAGAAACTGGAAGTGTAGAACGGGATAATCAACACTAGAAAGATGATATAGAAAACAGGGAATATGAGAACAACAGATCACATTGTAATCAAATGCACCTACAAATACAATCCTTCATCTTCCTCCTTATATCCCATGATACATCCACAACTACTATCTTCTTATCCCTTTTCATACCCCCAAAATAATGATTTTTAAATTATTGTTTGGCCTTTCAATGCTCCTCTAGACTGATTTTATCTTTTACCCTTATATCTCATGGGCCAACTACATCCAACTACCAATATCTTCTTGCCACTCTGATACCTGCTTTATGATGATTCTTAAATTGAAGCTTTGGCCTTCAAATGCTACATCTAGAAGAACATAAAATCGCTCTTAATAAGTATTAGATATGTCGAGTACCTAGAAATAAATATTATGAGTTTATTTGCCCATAGGTTCACAATAGAGAAAACAAAATCAACAGAAACCAAGGCAATAAATGCTGATACAAGGAAACATAAAAAAATTCAAGTTATAGAAACCTAAGGTAGAAACTAATGATTTTGTATTTATTTACTATAAACTGTAGAGGAGATTGCAACAAAAAACGGATGCATGTCAAAAGAGTAGAAATCCATCATAAGATGTTTGAACTAAATAAAAATCTAAGTATGAGACCACAGGTTGAAATCTTCTTTGTTGATTGTCTAAGTTTGTAACCTAAATACAATTTGAGTTCTTCAATTACCAAACGAAATGAATACATTATAAATCAAACTAAATTATCACCTTGATAGATTAGAGAGATGAATGAAGTTCATTTAACAATAAATAACTAAAAATTGATTAAGACTTGTAAGAAGAAAAGTTGAGAAGTTATAGAAACTAAAAGAAATGCATCAAAAGAATGTAATTAAAAATTAATATAAGAGATGTCATACCAGCAATAAGGATTACCTTTAATGGGGTCCTCAGCAGAATACCACTCTGCCCAAGGGCAATCATCATCCCATTGAACTTTAATACGATCATAACCATCATTCACTTCTTCTGATTCTTTAACTTCAGCTTCCACGTTCTCTAAAACATCTTCTTCGTCATCATCAAATGGAGGCGTTCTATATGTCAACTTCATTCCAAAGCTTACTTTAAAATAGTTCATTGGATAATCAAAAGAGGCCTGCAAAGAAAACAATACAATTTTCAGAATACAGAAGGAAACCCATACTTTACATTGCACAAATTTCCATTGAATAATATGATAATTTGATTAGATTTAGCAATAATCTAGTAAATTTTCCAAATAATATAATTCAATAAAATTTTCAAAAAAAAAAAAGATTGTGTTGAGAATATAATGTGGCATGCTTAACCTCCACTTTCCTCCATAGTTCATCTTATGATTAAACAACAGAAAGCCTTGTAGATAATAATCTGTTCGATGTGCTACAGATACATGTGCATACATGAATCTGCCCCCTCCACCCCCCTTCCTCTTGAAACATGGCACAGGAATTTTAATTGGTATTTTCCAATCAGTATAAAGTGGTATTCTAACCTTGTAGGCATTGACATGATCTTGAAGACATTATAAGTTCTGGTGTCAAGTGACAAGGATGGAAGGACTCACAAATTTCGCAACAAATAACTCATAAAGCCCTTCCATATGCATAAGCCTTACAGGCACCTGGCTACCAATTCTGTCTGCATCAAACCTTCGAGTAAAAATTGTCCCTGTGCTTTGTATGCCAATGTACGCTTTGCGGGAAGGATCATGAACTGGAACAAATGCAGGCCAATTACTGCAAAGCCACAATTAAGTAAATAACATTCATTCAGTCCAGAAAGTTGGAAGATTAACTATTTCACATTCTTATGAAAATTTATAGCAGGCCATACCAATGATAAATGAAAGCAATAACCAGTACCACGAGATAAGGAATTACAAAGAACTCACTTAATGCTGATGAGAAGCATAAAAAAAAGGAACCCCTAAAAAAAGAATTTGAAAGAGAACTAACAGAAAAATAACTCCCAGTTCAACAATTTCCTTTATAATAATCAAAATCTGAAGATTTAGACATACAAGGTACAAATAAATGGACGTGGCAACCAAAAATGGACACCCACAAGGAGCAAGCTTCATAGCACCATACCATTTAGAAGACTTGGCAAGACAAATTGACAAAATGATACACAAGATAAATAACATGGGGACATGAGTACTGTTTTTTTTATTAGAGAACATCGTTATCTGTAAAACATAACTGAACACACAAAGAACACCTAAGCTAATATAACAGAATCTATCATTAATACAACAAAATTCTAGTTGTTATTCTAATAGGAAGCTATTAATTAGATAGTTAAAATGCAACACCAAATATATTGCTACCTACAACACTCTTGTCAATTAGGTAGAAAAGAAGAGACCCACACACCTAAGAAAATGAAAGAGAGGCAGATTGAATAACCACTACCAACTTCTTTCTAGATGACACTAAAACAAGGAAGCTCCGAGCAGCATAAGCATCTACAAATTCTATTCTAAGTCAATATATGTTTTTAGTTCCCATGGTCAATCGGCTATATAATAACAGAAAATGTTCACCGCGAGCAAGTGTTGGTACATGATAATCTCTAATTGTACTAAGCATTGCTCACTTTCTTACAGTATGTGATCAATGACCGAATACTGTTTTTCTTTTGTGTTGGCATACATAAGTCTGTAATGGGTATTTTCACATTACATGCATATAAAAATATAAATACTCATCATTTTCAGAACCGGGTGAAAAAGTAAAAAATGGATTGAAGTTTTAGGCCAATACAAGGATCAAAGGAAACCATCCCTTTAAAGAAATTCACAAAATTGATTGGCAAATAACTTCCCAATTAACGTTCCTCCTTGGTAAAATATTTATGGCAGGAATATTTTAGCTAAACAAATCATGCAAAACAGGTAGAAATAAACACGAAGAAAATAATTGTCATTTGATAAGCCATACAATACCAGCAGCAAATAAGATGTATGCATAAAGAAAACACTAAATACATGCAAAAGGCATAATTGGACAAGGGAACTAGTCTATAAAGGCGCTAAATGCAATATATATATTCACATAAAGAAAACAGTTAATACACACAATAGGCATAATTGGAAAAAGGAACTAGTCTATAAAGGCGCTAAATGCTATATATATATGCAAAGCAGTGAAGCAACACATTGAAATATCCATGTATGCGCTCACCTGTATGATTGTAAGTGATATTCACATATTGTGTTAAGAAAATTTTTTATATATTACCGAAAATATAAAAATAAAATAAAATTTAGAAATTTCTAATAAATTGTAAAACTAAGGAAATAAAAGTTAGGTGAAAAAATATTTGGTTGCGCTGATGCTCAATATAGGGCTCATATAAGTTTCTATAAGGATATTTTAGCCATTCACACAAACAAACATAAACTCTCCTTCCAGTTAACCAACAAAAATTTCCCAGGTAATAAGCAATTAAAACAAAATTGATAGCAAGCATCATGTTCTCAACAATGAAGTGTAAAATACAAAACACAAGGCTCAAAAATGACTTATACAATACAAAACAAAAGGCTCAATTATCAGTATGGAGGTTTATTCAAACAAAAATAGAGTCAGATCACTATCGCAAACTCTCAACTACACAAGCTGGCCAAATATTACCATCTGAGGTTCAAGCCTAATATTATTACTGTATATAATATGCAATATGGTCCCAAAATGACCACTTCTCCCCACATCAACAGCATTTTGAACAATATGGAAAACCATAGATAGAAGGTACTTGTAATTAACCTATGATCAGCATGATGGTAACATGCGAACAGTTCCCTGTTTGACAAAGATATTATTCTTAAAATAGATGTCATAAACTTTACAATTCAGCTAACCTTCCACAATTTGATAAAGCAATTGCTACAGCACTTAAAAGTTTGCTTGATTCAGGTGAGTCAAGAACCACCCCACTGGCGCTTAAGGGTGCAATAACCTGATGAACCATGTGAAACCAACATCAGCAATTTAAAATATATCTAGGAAAGGTGTAAGCAATGAGAAGGATTAGTTGTTGTAAGAAGGGATAGTAAAGGCAAGTAAAATTTGCGTGTTGTGGACAGTAGACAGACAGGAACAATCCAACAAATATACTTCAAAAATTGGCACATCAAAGATGGAAAAGTAATACACAAACCACAGAACATGTACCAGAAATTCATTTACACCAAATGATTGTTGAATGTTATGCAAGTTGTCAACCCATTCAGTAGCTTGCCCTGCAATCTTTAGTTTCAGATGTCAAAAGGAAAATGAAACTTATTTCTACCCTCACTTTGGTAGATATAAACATATAAATGTAAGTAGAGCTTTACCATCTTTATTAATCATAAAGTAGAACTCCAAGCAGTAATCTTTACCACCATATTTCAGTTCAGATTTAACCTTGTACAAGTTCTTTGGATGATCTAAACATTCAGCACCTTTGTCCTACAATTAAGAAACAAGTTCCATTGACATGAAAGTATGATGTCATAGTTGTTAAGGGTGAAACAAGATGAGAACAAGAACAGCTCTCTATAAGCATCAGACATATCCCCAAGATATAAGGAAGAGACATACAAACACCAAATGTCATCGAGGTTGTCAGAAGAAAGATGATGAAAAGGAAAGAGTCATCATATATATATATATATATATATATATTATAAATGTATATACATGACCCAAATTTTACATATAATTGCAAGATTAAAATGATGAAGAACTGCATGAAAAGAATAGTTGCAGAAATAACAATCTCATTAGAACATACCACCAAATTCTTTGGGCCATCAAAGAGCCATAATCGACAAACAGCCTCTATTTCAGATATGAATCTAGCAAAATAGAACATTATGTGAAATTATTTCATTAATTCTGATTTTATTAATGACCAAAGAAGACATGCTCAAAGGTCCAAGTAAAATTTTGTGCCCAAATTTACTTTAAAATAAATAAATTACCTTTCCCATGAAGATGCAATAGTGAAGTCATCAAAGCCCTCAAACTGTAGAGAGCAACAGAACCACCAGTTAGAATACCCAAACAAATAAAATGCATAAATATGGTTCCCAAGCCTTGACTGAATATGAGCTTTTCAAAACAGCTTAATATAATTTCACACCTTCACATGAACAAAATATAATTCATGCAAACTAATATGTTAAAAATGAGGAGAAAATTCAAAGAAGATCAAGGCTAGTCTAAACCAATCATTGTGTTCAATCAAATCAATTAACTCTAATAGGCACAACTATAATGTACATGATGAACAAAATAAAATCATGCTAAAAACCAAGACAAGGCTTGATGGAGCGAAAGTCCTAATATAAGAACACAAGTAAAAGAGTTGCAAGTAACAATTAAAATATGATGAAAATTAGGAACTTAACCATCACATGTTCCATTTAGGTGCAATAAGAAAAGATTAGAAACCGTATAAACCAGTTATAGTCTGTCTCTACTATCTATGCTTCCAAAGGATTAGACCAACACGAATACTATATCAAAAATATATGAGTAAACATCAGATGAAGGAAATTTGATCCGCAAATGCAACTATATTATAGACTTATAGTAGGTAGGACATTTCTAAGCACCAATCGTTAACATCATACACATGCAACTCAAAAAACAAATTTTGCACCATATTACAAACAAATCTATATCAATGCCAAAAGGACACCAATCATAACTTTGAACAAGTGCCATACAAGAGAATCAACAAATTCATGAACATACAACAAAAATATTTTTCGTTCTTTGACAACTTTAAGGTGTCATATTAAGCAATTTACAACATAAATATAATTCAATTCCCAAAAAGATACTACACATAATTTATAATCATAGTTCATAAAAATTCTTAAACATAACCTTTACATTCAAATTACATATTTCTAATATCATGTACTCAAGATAGCTTCCATTACAAGAACCTGACATAGCCCAATATCCCTATATATAAATGACCAACAAAACACATAAACATGAACCCAAATGAGAAATGAGCCTCAACAAATATTAATAGTAAAAAAAAAAACACAATTCCAAGTGGTGAAAACATAAAAAATTGGAAGCATAAAATGTTGCTTAAAAATAATCAATTCATTTCAAAATCATACATTTCTACAATCATCTAATCAAAACAAATCCCACAAGGACCTCCATTATTTCAATATATAAACCACAAATTGCCTACTTTCTTACATTGTACAACCATAAATCAATCAAAAAGGCTTATAAATTCAAGATACGTGGGCATTAAATCCTGAACAAATAATACTAACAGTGAAATCTAAGAAAATCTTCGTTCATAAGAATATTAAATATAAAACTTGGATTTAAAATTACACAATTTTACAATCATGCAATCAATAAAACTCCCACAATTTTGACTAGCTAATCATACAACTTTCTCACTTTCATACTTCATCCAGCGAGAAATCAAAGAAAAAATACATAAAACTTTGAATTCACGGGAACTAGTTTCTTCAACAAACAACAATAATGAAAACAAAACGTTAACAATATTAAGAATATCCTTAGATCTTACAATTTTGAAATATAAATCTTTGCATTAAAACTTTAAAAGACACTTGACACCATGCAACCAACAAAGCCAACTCTTATCTTGAGTAATCAATCACATAGAAATAAATTAGAGAAGTAGACCATAAAACTCCAAATTGAAGGTAATTTACACACCTCGTCAAATACTAATTCTGAAAATAAAAAAATTGACACAAATTAGGAATCTTGATATAATGTGCATGATCTCTAACCAATTGGCTTTCTAATCCAGTAAAGAACCAAATGCTCGGTTACCATAAATATGATAAATTATCATATTTTGAATCTGACACAATCTCACAGTTATTTAAACGAAATCAACACCAAAACTTACAAAATAAGCTGTAACCTTCATCTGAAATTTGTGAAAGAAAATTAATGAGATGAAAAGAATGGAAAATTTCAAGCTAAACAAGGAAATAATTCTAATCACAGCGCCCGTGCACACACACATTTCTAAGGAACTCCAGTATTTAAAAATTATAATTGTTTCTTGAAAAAATAAGAAATGACTGAAAATAAGCCATGACAAGAAGACAAAGATGAACCTCTTCTCGGGTTCTACCGTTCTACTTCTACTCTTCGTCTCTTCCTTTCCAGATCATTAAAGAGACGGGTAATTAGATACTGTAATTGAGAAATATCTGAAGTAACAAATTTTGCTAGGGTTCCATCATCCAAAAACGAAGACTCAGAAAAGTAAAAATAACAAAAAAGGAAGAGAGACAACTCACAGGATTTTCTCTCTCTATCTTGATTCTAACCAAGATTCAAAAATGAACAACTAGATCAAATTCCAAAAGAAATCAAGAAAAAGATTCCAATAGAGAAAAAGCGAAGAGAGAACGAAGACACACATCAAGACCTCTTCTAGGGTTTCATCAACCTCCTCCGTTTCAACCTCAGCGAGAATGTCACAAAATGCATCAAAAATTCTCAGAAAACCAACCAAAAAAAAAATCCTAGAACAAAAGACGTAAAGATTGAAATCAAAAGAAATAGAAAGAGAGACCTCTTCGTCCTCCCCCTCGTCTTCTCCTCCTCTGGCGATCGAAGACGCCATTAACCGGAGCTCGAGAGTGACGTTGATCTCAATAGAAGAACAGGAATGAGAGAGAGAGAGAGAGAGAGAGAGAGAGAGAGTGGGCTGGGCCTATATAGAGCCGTAATATGAATGATAATTGGGCCAGACTGGTTTCTAAACGCGTGGGCCGAACGCAATGTAGCCGTTACGTGGTTTATTATGTAGCCCATAAGATAAAAAAAAATGGTTGGGCCGAAGAGGCCCATAAGAACTTTCTATTTGGACATTTTTATAAGACAACCCCTAACAAATGGTAAAATTATTTGCTATATCACTCGTTCTTTTATGCTTATTTTACATTTCACCCCTTTAACAACTTTTAATGCTTAATTTGTTTTTCCTTTTGTTTATAACTTTATAACAAATTTACTTATAATATATATATTATTAGATTCAAGGTATATTATTTATTTATTTATTTATTTTTTAATTTGGAGAATGTAATTTTTTTCCAAGCATCAATAATTCAATATGTATATTTTTTTTCACTAAAGCCCATACAAAGAAATAATTTTCATTTTTCAAGCCTGGGAACCAAATCCTCGGTCACTCTCAATGCTGCTTTCTGCGCCGGCTCTACGCTTCGCCAACTGCACACGCGCGGCGGCAGCGGCGGCGACATCGACGGCGTTGTGGCTGCTTTGCCGGAACCCTAACCCTTGCCGCCCAACAATGGAAGCCGTCTCCCCGAAATCTCTGATCGCCGGACTCTCAAACCCTAGGCCGCTCCTCTGGAATCCTCTGCTTTCGCAGAGCGCCGAACCGAAGGGAATCTGCTCGGCTGCCGAGCAGAGTGACGTGAGCTCGGCTCTTGTCGTTGTTTCATTTTATAAGTTCGCGGATTTTCCCGGACCATGCCGTGATGCGGATGCCCTTGAAAGATCTTTGCGAGGAACTGGTGAGAAGTGAAAACTTTGCATTTCGTTTATCTTGTTGTTCTTCTTGTCTTGTTTCTAGATTGCATGCTTGCATTTATTGATATGCTTGAGAAATGACGATTGATTTGGCGTAGTTTGGCAACTCTATTTCAAGGATTTTGCTTTGTTTGATTGTTTATTTGTATTTTTGTCATGTTTATGAAAGGCTGTACTTTTAAGACATTAGTGATTGCTTGTCTATCTTTTTGTTCTTTCTATCAGAATGTTTGTTTGCATATAATTGATATATTTTGGATGTTGAGAAATGTTGCTATAATTTTTGTATTATTTTACTAGTTTGCAACTCTTTTTCTCCATGTATATGAAAAGTCTGTACTTTTAAGACATCAGCGATAGCTCGTTTATCTTTTTGATCTTACTGTTAGAATACTTGTTCATTAATTGATATGTTGTTGTTTTGGATGTTGAAAACTGTTGCTCTCAATGTTTATTTATTGACCAGATATGTATATTGATTTGCAATTATTTTATCATGTGTGCGAAACATTGTAATCCGTGAACTTCTTTGTTCTTCTTGTTCTTAGTGTTAGAATAGTTTTTTATATGAGTTGATTTTGTTGGTTTGGGTGTTGAAAATGTGCTTCTATTTAGCGTAATAAGGAAGATTGAAATTCTATTTCAAGGATCTTGCTTTGTCGTTCTTGCTAATTTTTAGGTTGGATTTGTTTACTGATATGCAAGATTTCTATCTTTGATATCTACAAAAGGCTGTACTTGGAAGGCATTAGTGATATATAGGTTAGATTCGACATAGAGCTAATTTGGATATTTACAACTACTAATATATGTAATATGCTTCTCACTACCTGATCCTCTTCAGCGTGTTTCAGGAGGAATCATTCTTGCACCGGAGGGGATCAATGGTAGCATTTGTGGAACTCCAGAATCAGTGGAGAAAGTTCTTGAATTTATTCAAAGTGATGACCGTCTTAGAGGGCTTAGACTTGTGGAGTCTCCTGTCAGTCCTGAGGATGAGGCAATCCATCATGGACATACAAGCCATTCCCCTGTTGGAGCTGGGGAAGATGCTCCATTTCGATGGGATCATGTTCGAGTCAAGTTGAAGAAAGAGGTATCATCGGCTAATGAACATTGGCTAATAAAACATGTGATAGTTCAATTCTCTTGAAGTTGCCAATTGAGTTCAATTAATTGTCTACATTTGACTTTATGTGGGTTGGCAGATAGTGACTTTTGGAGATCCAAGCATAAGGCCTACTGAAAGAGTTGGGAAATATGTCAGCCCGAATGACTGGAACACTTTGATAAGTGATCCTGATACAGTGAGTGGTTTTATGCTCCAGCATGCAATAATCACCACAAAATTTCTGGTGTTCAATTTTACCTTTCTGTTTCTTATGCTGTGGATGTGGTGGCCATGACTTGCAAAAAGAGCAAATGCATAACAAATTACTTCATGGATAAATTAGACCTTGATAACTTCTACCTGTAAACGTATTGTTTAGCATGTGATGAATTTGTTTGTGGTTTTTAAAATTTTTTTTTTTTTTTTATGGGTAACTTGTCTAATATTTTCTTCTTTTCTTAGAAATTTGTTGGTTCTAATGCGTGAGTAGGTGGTAATTGATGTTCGCAACACATATGAAACCCGAATAGGGAAGTTCAAAGGAGCTGTTGATCCATGCACTACTGCATTTAGGGAGTTCCCGGCGTGGGTTGATGATCAGTTTCAGCTTGCTGAATTAGAGGAGCAGATTGTTAACAAGGCTGATAGCCCAAAAGCTGGGAGCAAAGAGCAAAATAAGATTGAAGAAGCTGGGAAACTTCCACGTGGTGCAATGTATTGCACTGGTGGCATCAGATGTGAGAAGGCTTCTAGCTTTCTCCTAAGCAAAGGGTTTGAAGAGGTTTGTTTTCTGAGATAGTACAGTTGCTCTTTAGAGACCTGAATGTTATGTGTTTGTGAATATATAGTCTCCATAGGAGAGCATACATTGGACTACTCCCTATCTTATATATTTCACATCTCTGATTCCAATCTTTGAAAACCTTTGATAAAATTTTCACTTCATATTAACGGTTTGCAATAGTTGTTCCGTGTATGTGATTTTCCTTTCCTTTTATGTGAAAGTGACATAGAAAATTCTCTACATTCAGTTGATCATATGTTTAAAATGAACATAAATTTTTTCAATTGCTCTTGTTTGAACAAAAATATTGATTGGGCTGATCATCATGCGTCTCCAGTTGATAGCTGGCATGCTAATGTGACTCTTGTACATTGTTGTAAATTTCTTACCAGGTGTACCATTTAGAAGGTGGGATTCTTAAATACCTCGAAGAAGTTCCAAAAGCCGAGAGCCTGTGGGAAGGTGAGTGCTTTGTGTTTGACAAGCGGGTTTCTGTCGAACATGGACTGACTCAAGGAAACTTTAAGCTCTGTTATGGGTGTAAACAACCGGTGAGTGACGAGGATATGGAAGCTCCAGAATGGGAATTCGGTGTTTCTTGCCCGTACTGTTTTTCCACCAAATCTGAAGAGGAGAAAGATAGGGCAAGAGCTCGGCAGAAGCAGTTTGAAGCATGGGGTGTCATCGGCGGACCTGATAAAGGCCGACGAAAACCTGCTGAACTTCAGAAGGGCACTGACGAAGAGGCAAGGCAGCCTAATAGTTCAATTTAGCCATTTACTGAATCAATCAAAATTTTGTTGTTGTATTCTGTTATAAACCCTAGTTTCTTAGCATCAAATTGTTAAAATTTCTAGGTTATTTTCATTGCTTTTATATACAAACATAATTGATCTTGATTGCTTGATGAGTATTAATCAAATCAGCAGAAATGTTTTTTTCCCTTGGAGCTGCACATCATTGTGTTCTAATGTTTTTTCTTGTTTTATCAGTGAAAATCAATTTGTTTATATTTTTTTAAATTCATTTTTACAGGGTACAAAAAGAAAAAAATGGTTTTGAAAAATGGATGAAAATACAAGTTTGAACTTTTAGAAGGGTTTACATGTAAAGTTTGAATTATAAATATAAGCAAAACATAGGGGGTAGACTGTAAAAATTCCCCATTTTCTTTTCGCTCTCTTTCTTTTGATCTAGAAATTCCTGGAAAGAAACAAAAAAGAATTCCATCTAGGGTTTGCATCTTTGCATTGCTCGATCGAGAGAGACGATAATGGCGATCGGATCTGCAGCGGCGTCTGGGCCTTTCAAGTTCCTCCGCCCGAGGATTCGCCCCCAGTCAACGGACATCACCGCTGCGGCTACCTGGGGCGTTGCCGCGGTCACCACCGCCCTTTGGCTCGTCCAGGTTCAGTGACCATCTTCTTTCCCTGCTTTTCATCGAGATCTAGCTTTTTAGCAATTTTTTTTCTTGAATTTATGTTTGATTTTTCATGTTGTTCATGGGTTTTGTCTATGATTTGTCTTCCTGTTCTTATTCTGTGAAATTCTTCGTTCTATTACATCGGTGTTTTTGCTTTTAGATTGAACTTTTTTTTAAAAAGAAAAAAAAAACTGGTTTGTCTATCTTGTAGGATTTATCTTGCCTTAATAACTTTGGAAAACTTGGAAGGTTGAATTCATGTGATTTGCTTGTTAATATAATTTAAAAAGGAGGCACCTTTGTCGTCAAGATTTATAGAAAGATATATTGGAGTAGAGCTGCAAGTTTATAGGAATTGTAGACTGTTTTGGTAGTGACATTGAAATTGGAACATAACTTGCACTGTTGACCACTATGTTGCTCTGAATTAACAGGGGTTAATGATATATTGGATCAAGTTTCATGATCATAGTGATGGCTAGATTGATAGATTCCATTGTTGTGAGGCTGTGGTACAATTTATGGATCATATTGGCAATTTATTATAACATCTTGAGATTGAGATGATTTATGAACTAATGTCGTTACCGGTTAGAATGTTGGGAAGTTAAGAAAAAAAATACTCAAATGATAGGCATGGCTGAGATGATGAGAATGTTGAGATGGATGCCAGACATTATTGGGAAGGATCGATTAAGGAATGAATTTATTTGAAATAGGTTGAAAGTGGTTCCTATTACTGGCAAGTTAAAGAGAAAATCACTTAATTTGGTATGAACATGTCTTTAGACGACTAGCAGATGCCCCCATAAGAAAAGTGGAAACTCTTTTGGTGGAGGGTCATAGAAAAAAAAGGAGGTTGACATCAAAGGTGTTTAAAAAAAAATTTATGAAATAATATGGTCTATCTAGCTTTTTAATCGTTGATATAGCAACATAAAAGGGAAAAATCCATGTAGCTGACTTTAAATAATTGGGATTAGCAGCTAGTTCACCACTTAGAAGATTTATCATCCAATTCCCCAGTTTGAAGAGGACTGTAATCCATTAGCTGACCTTAAAAATTTTATAGTTGCCAACGCAACTAGATCCTCTTTCTCGAGATTGTTTATTTACATTGTTTAAAGACGAATTCATGGGGTAGTAATTTTGTTGGTGTTTTTAGTATATCAAATGAGCCATGGTGCAGTAGCATGGTTTCTTAAAATTTCAGAAATGACACCTCAATTAGATTGTTCTAGAGGTTGTGTATATGGATTAATTTATAAGATAATGACTCTGTCGGTGTTTTTTGAATATCAAAGAAAAAGCCATGGTGCAGGGGGCATTGGTAAGGTTCTAATTGATGATATTAGTCTTACAAGTTCACCAATCGGGCCTTCCTAGAACTCCTTTGCTGGGAGCATTGTACAGAGTGCTGCCTTTTTATTTGCCCGTGGAACAAAAATATCTGTTAATTGTGAAAAGTTGCTCTATGAATGATATCAATAGACTATTTTTGGTCTGATAATGAGATGGCCCTTTAAATAGACCGTTGTAAAGGAGACACATAATCATCCTAGTTAAGTATCTTTGAAAGTAGAAAATGCCTGTCATGTTTTTCTCCAAGTAACCATAAGAAAACTTATAGTTGTCATTGGCCATGTCGCCTACGGAGGAATACTTTATTCTAGAATTTGAGTATCATTGCAGTGTCATTAACGAATGTGCTATAACATATCACCATTGGTTTAGTGTTTCTCAACATGTAAGCGAAATTCAATTTTGCTTTCAATTTAGAAACTGATAAATTTTGTGTTCATTCATTCCCCTTCCCTTTATCTGCTATACTCTATAATGGGTTTGTTTCGTTTGACACTGAAGTTTGCACGTCAAATTGTCTTGCAGCCTTTCGATTGGTTGAAGAAACAGTTTTTCGAAAAGCCAGAGCCAGAAAAGTGAATCTAATTAGGCGTGGCCGGCCTAGGTAAAAATAGGAGTTCAATTTCCTGGTGAAAAAGAGTCTTTCTCATTTTGACAATAAAACATGCATCTTTTTCCTTGTCACCGAGTTCTCTATTGGTTCTATAGAGAACCTTTACGGGGAAAGTGACTCTTTGCTTTCTTATGTTTCATGCCAAACATTGTTTTGTTACTATTCAAGCTTCATTTCCCTGCCATTTGCTTCAAAATTCCCTTCCTGTTATTTCCATATATAACAGCACTATATGTTTCAAGTTCATGTTTGTTTTTGAATAATACACATCATTCATGCATCAGAAAAAGTTATTAAACATTGTGCCACCATCTAAATTTCAGGTAAACTTCTTGCTGTAATTTCTTATAAAATGCTAACATTTGCATGGTATTGTGATCATGTGAAATGCATTCTGGTTTCCAATTCATTCAATCAAAACAATCTTTTTTTATTGTAAACTTTTATCAACTTGTTCTGCAAATGGGGACCCAATTTGGTGCCAGACACATTAGTCAGAATACAGGCAATTATTATACTGATTGATAAGGTCATGTCTAATATTGCCGGCAATATTGGTTGTATTTTTAATCTTTTGTATGAAAAAAAGGCCTTTTTTTCATAAATAACTTTGTAATGAGGTTAGTTTAATTATTAAACATAAATAGTAACAAAAAAAAATGCCAACTTTTAATTGGCAGAATAAACTAGAACTATACATGAACTAGTTTAATGGTAATTATTTGACCATAGAATATTTATAATTTGTTTTTAAATAATTCATTTTACAAACATTTCACAAATGTTACTTTTATCCTAAATAATGACTGGAAATTCAGGGGCTAATTAGAAAAATTGGAAGTAATTTGTATGAAAAATTAAAATTTCCGGGGGACCATTTATTTATCACTCCACGTTAATCAAATTAACACCCTCGTCTTTATAATTATTTATTTTTAATTTTATTTATTTCAAACATTAAATTATTTTCTTAATTAAATTATTTAAAAGAGTTTTGACTAATTTGAATAGAAAATGGCTGGTTGGTTGGTAGGTGAAGGTAACTTGCCGTGTATAATAACTCACCAGTTAAACTATAAAGACGTCACGTAGTGGGCTCTTATTAAACCAAATTTATCACGCTTCACCTTCTTATTTTCACTTAATTTAATTAAATAATTAATTATATCCAAATTTTTCTAAATTTTAAAAAAATAATAATAAAAAAAAAAAGAAATTTAAAAAACACACTTTCTTTCTCTCCCTCTTATCATTCTTCTCGAATCTCCATAAAATAATAAACAAATACAAAAACAAGTGTTCATCTTTCGGCCACACACACAATATAATCAACGGTAGAGATCATCCCAACCACTCACCAAAACAAATCCCAACCCTTCATTTCCTTTTCATCTCAAACGCGTCTCACAAAAACAAACGCATATTCCAACTTAGAACACTTATATTCCTCACAAAGAAAAGCAAAAACTTTGATTCATGCAAAGGTATGTCTTTTATATGTTCTTGAACTGATTTGAACTCATCTTCATCTTAAAGTTTATTCCTTTCTTCTTCTTCTTCTTCATCATCATGGCTCACCATCATCATCATCATCATCATCACCATGGAAATCCAAGCCCATATGATGATCCATTCTTGTCCTGCTGTTGTTGTCCCTGTTACTTAGTTTCTTCAGTGTTTAGAATGTTTGGAAGGTGTGCTTTTCTGGCATGTTACCCAATCTTGCAATGTTTTGGCTTGGATGATTACAGGCACCATCATCACAACCACCACCACACTCATTTCCATTGATTTTTGTTTTTTTATGTTTTTTTTTAAATTTTCTTTCTTTTTATAGTTTCTATTTCTCAATTGTCAATCAAAAAAAGTGATCTTTATTTCTGAAGACTAAATTGTTATGGTACATGGTTTCTTAATCTGAGAACATCAGACTGTTGCAGAGGTTTCAGCATGAACTCTTCAGCTCCATCTTCTAAGCACCTGATTGTTTGTGATGTTAACATAATTAGAGATGTTTTTTTTCATGTTTGTAATTTGTCTAATTTTTGTGTTTTTGTACTTACTTTTTTATTCTGGTTGGAATGTTTTCTGATGACATGATCACTACTGGGATTGTCTTCAAGTTTGGTGACTCCTGCATTTAATTTTTTCTTCAAATTTCAATACTAATTTGGTTGAATGAATTGAATATTTCATTAATACCTTAATCTTCTTCATTAATTCATATCCTGTCATTCCTGGCATACAATAGTCTGTGATTATGAGATTGACCTTCAGATCCTGCTATGAAATTTTACAACATGAAGTAAATTACTGTTGAATTTCAGGTGAAAAGAAAAGGCAAAAGAAAACTAAGTAAAAAAAAAAAAATTAGTTCTTACATTTCCTTCCATTGTGCTTGGATTTTCATCTCCAATCAATCCTAGTTGCTCCAATGCTCTCAATCCATTTTCTGCTGTAGTTACTGCAAACATTTTTTATATCAGCAATAACTCTCATAATTATTGCAGAAATGCAGTCCTTTTTTTTGTTTTTTCTTTTTCTTCTGATTTGCAGAAATGAAGATTGGAATAGATATGAGAACATGAATGTGATCTTTGTGATGTGATATCAGAAACAATACTCCTAATTACTGCAGATGTATAGTTCTTATTCTTTTCTGTTTAGATGCAGAAATGAACATTGAAAAGTATCTGAAAGTAGGAATGAGACCTTTTTAATGTGATATTAAGAACAATACTCCTAATTACTGAAGATATGTAGTTGTTTGTCTTTTTCTGATTAGTTTCAGAATTGAAGAGTGAAAAATATATGAGAGCATGAATGTGATCTTTATATTGTGATATCAGAAACAATACTTTTAGTCACTGCAGATATGTAGTCCTTTTGCTTTTTACTGATTAGTTGCAGTATAAAATGAAAATTGAAAAGTATATGAGAACATAAATGTTAGCTTTATAATGTAATATCAGAAAGAATACTTTAAATTACTGCAGATATAGAGTTCTTTATCTTTTTACTAATTAATTGCAGAAATAAAGATTGAAAAACATATGAGAACATGAATGTGCCCTTTATAATGTGATATCTAAATACAATTCTCCTAATTACTGCAGATATGTAATCCTCTTTCATAGTTGCAGAAATAAAGATTGGAAAATATATGAGAACATGAATGTAACCTTTACAATGTGATATCAGAAACAATACTGCTAATTACCGCAGATATATAGTCCTTTTTACTGATTAGTTCCAGATTGAAGATTGATAAATATATGAGATACATAAACAATACTCCTAATTACTGCAAATATGCAGTCCTTATCTCTTTTTTTTTCTGATTAGTTGCAGAAATGAAGATTGAAAAATATATGAGCACATGAATGTGACCATTAATAATTAAATGTAATATCAGAACTTTTTCTTTTTACTGATTAGTTGAAGAAATGGAGATTGAAAATTATATGTAAACATGAATGTTTCCTTTATAATGTGGAATCAAAACAACAATCCTAATTGCTGCAGATATGCTGTTCATTTTTTTTTTCTTCTGATTGGTTGCAAAACTGTAGATTGAAAAATATATAAGAACATGATTAATGTTACCTTTATAATGTGATTTCTTGAGCATTATCTCCAAGAACTTTCTCTCAATAACACTATCATCAACTGCCAATACATGGAGCTCATCTCTATCTCCCATTTTTTTTCTGAACATTAAGATAAACTCTTCAATGAATTGGATTTGCAGAAAAAAGTTGGTAATATATATAATAAGAAGTCGATAAGGTCGATTTAAAGATATCTGCATGCCTGTCGAGAATCTTTGCATATCAATGTGAAAACAAGGAAAGATCTCACTCTTTTCCTTTAACTTTGATTTCATTTTGATCATTGCAATCTCAAGCTGAGTAAATATTGGAACTATTTATGTGCATTTCTTGTTCTGTTTATTTGTTTAAGGTGGTCAAGATCTGCATGGTGGCATTATTGTAAGGATTAGGACATATTTGTGATTTTTTTTGGGCCCAGACTGATATATTTAGATCGATATATATATTTAATTAATTGAGTTTTTGTGATCCTTGACACATGAATTATACTCTGATTTTTTTTTTATAGTAAGAAATTTGTTAGATTTTGGTACATCTCTTTGTGTTTGTATTATATAGTTTTCTAAGAATTGTTTGTGTGTGTGTGTGTTTTTTTTTGGGAAAAAATCTTTAATTATTTATTTTTTATTTAAAATTAGAAGAAGGGAAACTTAATAAATCTTAAACATAAGATTATAACTTCATTAACTTGATATATTGGATTAATTTGTCAATATATATATAAATATATATATTAAAATAGTTAAGGAGAGGGGAGGGTGTAAATATAATTATAATATATTTCTGGAGATTATTTAAATTAATTCAATTAAGGACTAAGCTAAGGTGATTAAATTAAAAATTGAGGTTGAATGGTCTCATATTGATTAAATGAAACATATATTAGCATATATTAGTAGGAATATGTGAACAGAAACATTATTATAAATTTAAATAATAATAATACTAATGAAAATGTAATAAGAAAAAATATATAATGGATCCCAAGGCCATAACTCTGCAAAGTCAGTACCTCAATGATGGTAATTATTATGAGTAAAGAGATCCACCGACCCACTAGACCCATGTTCTTCTCATGCCATATTTATTTAATAATAATTTGAGGTAGACCCATTGATTTGATTGATTCCCAAACAAAGAAAAAGACTTTGCATTATTTTCAATAATATGATTTATTATTGGAGTGAATTTTCTTGATAAATAATATATTCTTTAAAATTTTGTTCATTTGAGAAGTGGATACTTTCTTTTAAGTAGTTTTGTTTTAAGTATGATTTGCATTTATGAGTGTGCATGTCTTATTTTTCATAGAAAATTACTCTCATAAAAAATTTTAAAAAATGGATAAACCATGTTTTTCCATTATAATATAGGCTAAACATCATCTGCGGACGTTCGTAGAGCGTTCGGAGATGATGTACAGTAACTTTAATAGGATTGGACGACCGTGATTGATTTGAGCTTCATCGTCACTGAGATTGATCGGATGGCTCAGATTAAGACATCGCTAGATCCCATTTTTTTATCGTGCTTATAAATAAGTCGATAGATGTTATCGCTCATGTAGATCGATAGACAATCGTTGGATTGAAATCCAACGATCCAGTACCAACGTTCGATTCAAATCATGAATGTATGGCGGATGCATCATCTATAATATATATATATATATATATATATATATATATATATATATATATAACTATAAAGAAATAAAACATGACCAAAAAAACAGTCCATTGAAGAGTGAAGACTGTAAGATGACATAACAAACAACACAGAATAACATTACAATAAAAACCGCTGAGGAAGCTCCCTACTGATTTGAATTTTTTTTTTTTTTTGCAAAATAAAACTCTTTGGAAATATTTGGTCATACATACATTTTTGCAAAATAATTAAATAAATACAACTCTTTGTTAAGTAATAGCTCATAAGTTTTTTTTTAAATTACTTTTTCCAGTTTTGAAGTATCTGAAATTTCTTTTCTTTTCTTTTTTAAAAAAAGCCACTTTATATTTAGCTTTCAATGATTGAGAAACTCCTTTGGATATTGAGAAGACACTGCCTTAGGTTTTCTTCTTTAATTTTTAACTTGCATAAAATTTAGATAATGTAATATTATAAATATATATGCATATATATATATAGTGAAAAACTTTCCTAAAAATATATTAACAAAATCAAAGATGCCATCAAATATATATACACACATATATACATATTAGCAAGAATAAGCAACATGATAAAGGCATATTATTGAGATGATCCTTCATTCCATTATAGAAAAAGTACATGAAGATTTGCAACCAAATTCTAGATTTATGTACATTTGAAACATGCCAAAACCAAATAGCTTAGACAGTGGTAACAAATATTAGACAAATGTCATCAAGGTATTAAAAAATAGTCTCAAGGTATAATTGACTTAGCTAGCTTTCAGAATGTTTTAAATTTACTAAAACAAAATTAATATGAAGCAAAAATTGCTTATACACCCCCAAAAATCTTTGAAGTTGCTTAGATAAAAAGGTGGATATACTCAAACAAATTACATTAATTTTGAATTTCAAACCTTTGAAGGGGTGTATATGCAAAAGCCCCCTTGCAAAACATCAAGAAAAACACCTTAGAAACATGATATTAACATTGTTCAACAAACACAAAATGCAGGCAAACAAACACATCACAGTTAGTTCATTCAACTTCTTTTCCTCAAGAACTAAGACATCCTCAAGATTCAATTTTGGTTTGAAATTCAATGTTCAAACTCAACAATTCGGATTAATAGCAAAACCTGAGACATCATCACCAGGATTTCAATTCAACAAATATCGAATGAAGCTCTCTTTGCTCGCTCTGCATTAGCAAAAGAGTTCAGTCTACAAATGCCATCAACTCATCCTAAACTCTATTTGCTCAAATTTATTCCATTTGTCTCTTTTGCTGGATAATTGAGAGTTCAGTCATTTGCAACCTTGTACTGCAGCCATATTTTAGTTAAAAATAGAAAAGAAATAAACCGATCAAGCACTATTCCAACAATGCCACAGAGAATTGAGCCATTGCAATATGAGAACAAATCAAAAAAGTACATTGGTTGCTAACCAACATGCTCAACATTCTTTGTCTAGTGAAAAGATCATAGGATGTTTTCTTTTGATAGTAAAACAAGTAAAATGATCAGAGATTTTGCACATCTACTAAAAAATGCCTACATTACTCGTGGACGCAATTCAGTTCTCTTTGAATCATGAAGCATAGATAAGCAATAAAAGAAAATTTGTCTCCTATATCATTAAGTAACAATTCCATAAGTTGGAGAGAGAGAGAGTCTTACAAGTACAAAAAGTGATCAGGTTGCATTTTCTCTTGCCATAGTCAGGCTGCTGGTAGAATAAATGGAAGCTGCAGCTGCCATGATTAAAGACTCCAGCTCTAGTTTATCAGGTTTCCTCAATCTGAAGGGAGAACAATCAACGCATTTGGTGGTAAGTAACAAATTACATTAATTGGAATAACCAAATGCAAATAAAAAACAAAAAACAGAAAATCATGAACATGAATCTTAATATTGACCTATAGTGGTCATTGTGAAAGAATGGCTTTGTTTGTGTGTAAAATGTCAATAATTGTTGCTTGATCATCTTAGTCCCACATCAGTTGATGGAAAGGATTAAGTTGGAGATTAAGCCTATAAATAGGGGCTTAATCTATTTGTTTAAGATCATCTCATTACAAACTCCTATTCTTCTATATTAGTGGAGGTCCTTTACGTAGGACTTCCCATTTGTAGGTAATTGAGAAATTACCAAAGATTTGGAAGCTTTGGAGTTAATGCAGAGGTGTCTCGCCCAAAGTTGTCATAGGCGTAAGCGCATCTAGGCGCAAGGGGGTCCTAGGGCCTAGGCGCACCAATCACCACCAAAGAAAATTGAAAAATTAAAAATATTTGTACTAAAGATTAATTTGTATTAAAGTTTTAAAACGTTCTAAAAAGTAATATCATAAAAGATAATCAGACATTAGAAAAAAAACGTACATAATAACATGCAAAAAAATCTTCAAATGTATCATACAAAATGCAATAATATGATATAATGCATGTATATAGTCCAAATTCTAACTTGTATAATAGAATCTAGATTTTAGTGACTATCATCAAAATCATCAAGTCCATCATCATCCAACATCATCAATTTCCTCTTCAAATTTATCATTCTCTTCATCTAAATAGTGGATTGGCACAAAGAGGAGAGATGAAGTCTTGATTCTACTTGGTTGGTTGTGTGTTGGTCACCCTAATTTTAAACGGCTCTGATTGTATGTGGGCCTCTTTTATTTTTAATCATCAAAGATGTGTTGATAAGATTACAAGTTAAACTAAATATTTAAAAAATAACCAAATAAATTTGTTGATGTTACGAAGGTGCGCCTAGGCCCATGCCTTGCCCCTAGGCTCAAAGGCGCGCACCTTTGTAACAGTGTCTGCCTGACACCTATAAAGGCGCAAGATGTTGAGCCTTGAGCCCAAGGCGCGCCTAAGGCCCAACCTTTGACAACTATAGTCCCGCCGCGGTGCCGGAGGAGTAGGCATATTGCTGAACCTCGTAAAAATTCTAGTGTGTTCGTTCCTTTCTCTATTTTTAGTATTTATATTCAGTATTTAATTATAATATTTGTTGGGTTATTTATGTTTATAGTAGGATAGTATTTGTATGTATAGTACTATTCATTTGACATTATTTAGACATATGGTACTATTCATCTACTATTTGTTTCTAGTAAGGGGAAAATACCCAATTCCCAAGTGGTATTAGAGCCCAAGGTTTATCCTAGGGTTCGTTGTATTTGTTTGTAATTATAATTGAATACTGAATATAAATACTAAAATAAAATAGAGAAAGGAACAAACACACCAGAATTTTTACAAGATTCAGCAATTTGCCTACTCCTCGGGCACCGCGGTGTGACACCTCTACATTAACTCCAAAACTTACAAATTTTGGTAATTTCTCAATTGCCTACAAATGGGAAGTCCTACTTAAAGGACCTCACCAATATGGAAGAATAGGAGTTTGTAATGGAATGATCTTAAACCAATAGATTAAGCCCCTATTTATAGGCCTAATCTCCAACTAAATAATCCTTTCATCAACCGATGTGGGACTACGATGATCAAGCAACAATTGTTGATTTTTACACACAAACAAAACCATTCTTTCACAATCTCCATCTTGGCTTGTTTGTTAGCTCCTCTTAATTCTCAAATCATATTAGAAAAGCAGCCTGTGTCTCTAAATACAACCGTTGATGCCATACACCCGAAGGTGTTCAAACATGCAGAATATTTAACAAGACGATCTTATTAAATATCCTGCATGTTTGAACACCTTCGGGTGTCTTGTTAAATATCCTGCATGTTTGAACACCTTTGGGTGTATGGCACTGACGGTTGTATTTAGTAACACGTGATGCTTCTCCAATATGATTTGAGAATTAAGAGGAGCTGACAAACAAGCCAAGGTGGAGATTGTGAAAGAATGGCTTTGTTTGTGTGTAAAAGTCAACAATTGTTGCTTGATCATCTTAGTCCCACATTGGTTGATGAAAGTTGAAGATTAAGCCTATAAACAGGGGATTAATCTATTGATTTAAAACCATCCCATTACAAATCTTCTATTCTTCTATATTGGTGGAGGTCTTTTAAGTCGGGCTTCCCATTAGTAGGTAATTAAAAAATTACCAAAATTTGTAAGCTTTGGAGTTAATGCAGAGGTGTCCCGCCGCGGTGCCCAAGGAGTAGGCAAATTGCCGAACCTCATAAAAATTCTGATGTGTTCATTCCTTTCTCTATTTTGTTTTAGTATTTATATTCAATATTCAATTATAATATTTGTTGGGTTATTTATGTTTATAGTAGGATAGTATTTGTATGTATAGTAATATTCATTTGACACTATTCATACATATGACACTATTCATCAACTATTTGTTACTATTAAGGAAAAAGTACCCTAGTTCCCTTAACGGTCAGTGATTAAAAAAGAAAGAAGAAAGAATAATAAAAAAAAATTCAATGTGAAATAATCATGAGACATGATGGATGCCTCAGGAAGAAGCCAATGGTCGGGTGAGGCTATTGGAGGAAACTGCAGAAATAATCCAAGGAGACAAGATATCTCAACAAAAGGTCGATAGTCAGGTGAATTGTTTAGAGGAACTTGTAAAAGAAGAAGAAAATTATGTTTGAGTTCCAACCTTGGATCCTCCGCGGAGCCAAATACGGGCCGGCCATCTGCAGTGCCATATTTCAGGCCTTTATCACACAGCACTCTCATGTTTTGGACTTGTATCGACAAACTCTCCTGAGAAAAAGGTATAATCAGCATTTCTGCTCAACCAAGAGACACAAATCCACTATCAAGAATGAAGACGAACCACCAAACTGAAAGAAATCTTGTTACTAGACTTAAACAAGATGAAACATCCTTGACAATTGGCATAGCTACTCGGACTGCATCTTACAAATTGATCATAACTTATAACACATTTTTCAATTAACACCAGCATAGATTAACTTGGTAAGTTGAAAGGGCAAGGACAATAGACTCCATTCAACAAACTGCGGCAATAAATGGGTATGAGAAAAGTTAAAAAAGCATAGTATCAAGACTAGTACAGAAAATATGAGCAAAGGCACAAAATATGATCTAGTGGTGAATCATTTGAAATTTAAAACCAATCAACAAAAGCAACACTCACAAGATGTTTCTCTTCTTCTTTTAAAGCGGTACACATCTGACCATAAAGAGCTCTCCATCGCTTTTCATGCTTATCTACGACGGATGGATGCTCAGAGCAGGGCTTGCTCCGTTGGCTGGAAGAGAATTCTACTGACAATAGGTTAGGCATTTCAACTTTCATCACATTTCTAAACCTCCTCTTACTGAGATCCAGTGCTGCCTTCATAGAGATAGAACATCATTAAGCATAATACTGGCAGAGCATACTAGCATCCAACACTTTTGACCAAATCCCAACAGAAGAACATAATATTACCAGCAAGGCGGCAGTTAATATCAAACTGAAGCAGTTCCAACCAAAGAGATGCTACACTAGCCCCTGGAAATGAAAAATCATACAGGTTAGTTTTCAGATAAAATTTTCTTGCTATAGGCTATGTATCTGTAGTATCTACAACGAAAAACCTGCTTATGATTACTTTCTATGGTGAGATACTGCATTGAACTTGCATAGAAATATACAAAAAAGATAAACAAAAAGAAAAATATTTGCGTATACATTTTGAGAAAAACCTTTCAATGACAACAAATAAACTGTCTTTTCATTTGCTGATGATTCTTCATTGGAAGCACTGATTGACTTCTCCGAATTTGTAGTCACATTCAATGATGATTTCAGTGTGTCATCACACACCAAATTACTTAATGATGGAGAAAATTGATTGGCTGCCCCATAGTGTGCAGTTTTCTGCTCTTCAATTTCGTTATCACCTCTCAGAATTCCAACCTCCAATAGGTCAGAACATCCACTCTTGACTTGACTACAATAATGCACCAATTGCAACATAGCCTCTATTTTCGAGTGGACTTGTTTGCTATTCTTGACACACTTGATGATCCCTGGGTTGCATCCTGAAAGCAATCCACTTGGAGCAGCAAATTTGATGAACATGTTTTCCTTTTCTTTCTTTATTCTCTTGGGCTTCTTTTTTTGTTCATCATGTTTTTTCTTGGTACATTGCTGACCACGATTTTTGGTCAAGGGTACACCTCCATGCGGAGAAGAAAGGAAACCATTGCGTTTCATTTCTTTCCAAATCTTCAACGATTCACTCTCCTCCACTGGGGGAGCAGTGCTGCTACATCCTGAGCCATCAACAGGTACCACCTGTCCTAGCTTTTTGCAAGGGCATAAGGGTTTTTCACCTATTGTACTTGAACGAGCTAAAACACCAGAACCCGCCGGTAGGCTAGAATTGCGCTCTATATCAGTTCTAACCTTTTTATTTTGTTCAGATATGGCAGCATCATTTCCCTGGTTTCCAAAAGATTGTAAGAGCTATCAACCTAGTCCAAACTGAAACAAGTAGCATTGCTTATTGTGTGTGTGTGCGTGCACGAACGTGCGTGTTCCTATTAAAAACATTAAGAACTTCAGCAAGTAATTACAGAATGGTAACAAATAACACTCCAATTATAATGAACATACCCATAAGCAAATATTAGAGATGAAAAACTCAGATCATTATAGAAAACATATATGAACTTTACAATGCATATAGTGTTTGCATTGCATAATGCACAATAACTCCACTGCAATACTGTTCAAACTATATTCATATATCTATAAATATAATTTTTTTCTCTAAATCTTAACGCCACTTAATGACACATTTATAAAACGTTAATGACATCAAAAAATGGAAACCAATAAAGGAACATTTTTTCCTCATAAATACTGAAAATATTTTCGCTCACAAAAGAGAAACATAAAAACACACCTTATTGTGCCCTAATCTAAGAGATGAATCAGGATCCGGCGAAATCTTGCGTTTCTTGTTTTCATCAGGCATTTCGGCCGACTCTCCCTGAAAACCACAAACAATGGCAATGGATTCGAGCGCCAAACCAAAACCCTAACAAATTTAGCTTCAAGAAGTACCAAATCACAAACCTTTGATAGAGATCTGCCACCAGAACCGGGAAAAACAAGCTCCGATTCCAGATTTGAGCAAACGCACATCAAGAACCAGAGAAAGAAGGCTGTAAGAGAGCAAGAGATGAAGAAGAAGAAGAAGAAGAAGAAGAAGAACGAGAGAAGACGAAGAACGAGAGAAGCGTTGGGGAGGATGAGGGAGGGAAGGCGGCGGGAGCAAGAAGGGTATATATATATAGGGAGGTTTTTACTTCCAACCCCCTCAATAAAAACGAAATTACTTGCTATAACTTTGGTTAAATTAAGTTAAATAAAAGGACTTTTACTCTTTTTATTTATGTAAAATTGTTTTATAGCACCACCTAAAAAAATAAAAGAGTAAATATTATGAATACTTTTAATATTTATTATGAATTGGTTTGCAGAAAAAAGTTGGTAATATATATAATAAAAGGACTTTTACTCTTTTTATTATTATGAGATCTTTAATTAAAAATAAAAGATTTGTTAGCATTAATTCGAGTTTCTTTAATTAATTCTTTATAAATATTATGAATACTTTTAATATTTATTAAAAAATAATCTTTTCACGGTTTCATTTAGAACTTGAATCAGTTGTTGTTCAGATTTATAATATAATATATA